>NC_051064.1:48192391-48492391 GCF_004664715.2 Peromyscus leucopus
CTACAGCGAAAGAAAATGAATTCTTTCAGTAGTCACGAAGACTTGGAAAGTAACTCTGTTTCAGAAGAAATCTGCCACCATTGACACAACTCTAAATACCTCTACAACAACAACAACAACAAAATAATCTTGCAAAGAAAAAAATTAAAAGGAGCAAAGTAAATCTCAGTAGTCTAAATTTCAATGAAATTTGTAAATCTGATAGAAAATGTTTTCTATCAGATGACCAGAGAAAAATAAAGCAGGATAAAGGTAGAAATCCTGACTTAAGACTTTGTATGAAGTGAAAGTAAGAGAGTGATATCCTGACACACGGAGGTGAAAATCAAAGCACCGGGCATCTCAAAACAGTGACATTCACATGGATAATCACTTTAAATCACCACCTGTTCTAAAATATAACACCGACATAAGAGCCACACAGTAAATTCAGTTCATTGATCACATTGGCTACAAAGGGAGTTAAAGAAAACCAGATACGGCTGCTAAACAGCATTTTCCTCTAGTTACAAAGCCCTGCATTCACAGAAACATAGAAAAATGAAACACATGTGATGAAATATCAACACTGATTAAATCCAGAGAGTTACGACTTCATGGAATATGCTCCCTACCACTCTCTACCACTTTGTTTAAAATATTTCCTTCAAAAGATACTCTTGAGTGACGGCGATGGCTCAGCAGGTAAGAGTGAAAAATAAATAAATAAATAAATAAATAAATAAATAAATAAATAAATAAACACAAAACCAAACAACACAAATTTTAGACATAAAAAAAAAGAGTGCTTGCTATCCATGCCAGACAGCCTTAGTTCAGTCTCTGGAACCATGAACAAAACTAGATAAAGAGGCATTTGTTTGTAATTCCAGCGCTCCTACAATGAAAAGGGAGGTGGAGACAGAAGACTCAGCAAGGAGCTCATGGGTCAGCTATCCTGAAGTACGCAGCACAGCAGGAACAATAGAGAAAGCCCTCTCCCGAAAAGTTGTCTGACCTCCATACATGTGCAGTGACATGCATCTGGGGAAAAAAAATTCTGTGTGTCTAATGAAGTATAATGTGTGGCCCTAATAGCATGTAACCTTTACTTAGGAAAGATTAATGCTGCATTCCAGATCCTAGAACTGGACAAGACATTCATTCCCTTCAAGAGGAGCCTTTACCTGGGTGTTATTTTTCGTTACAATTCCATGTAATGCTGGTGTCTCTGTTCTCAGGCCTGATGCACATTGCTGGTTATTCTAAGGCAGATATGAAGATATGATGCATTTGCTTGTTAATCTGTATCTAAAGGCTCTGCAATCCTTCCTGGAAATCAGATGGTTATTTCCAGCTACCTATATACTTCATGCTTCCCAGACACTAGGCAGGCAACTCAATTTTACATTTTCTAAAACTTTATCCTCCTTTTTAACATCTTTTGTGCTGATGATGAAACATGATGGGGGATTGTCTTTCTGTATGCTGCAAATATGTGTTGCCCTGATTGGCTGATAAATAAAGCCATTTGGCCTATGGCAAGCCAGCTTAGAGGCAGGCAGAAAATTCAGAGAGAGAGAGAGAGAGAGAGAGAGAGAGAGAGAGAGAGAGAGAGAGAGAGAGAGAGAGAGAGAGAGAGAGAGAGACTGACTCAGGAGACACCAGCCTGCCATCTAGGGAGCAGCATGTAATGACACACAGGTAAAACCGTAGAAAACATGGAGACATCTAGATTAACAGAAATGGGCTGACTTTAAGTGTAAAAGCTAGTCAGTAGCTAGCCTGAGCTAATGGCCAAGCAGTTATTAATAATATAAGCCTATGTGTGTTTATTTGGGTCCAAGCAGATGCAGACCAGGTGGGACACAGGAAAACCTTCAGCTACAGAAACCAAACCAAAAAACAAAACAAAATAAAACAAAAACAAATGGACAAAACTGATCAGCATCAATCAAAATTACATTTATAAATATACATGTCAAGGGAAATTCATATTCTTCCTCATCCTCCCTACCTATTCAGCACCTAGTTACATTCACTGTAACTCTTAATGTCTTTGTCAGCTCATCTCCATGTTTGCTTGTTTGCTTTTGGATTGCTAATGTCCACAGTGGTTTTCTAATGTCCATTCCAGCCCTCATTAACTAATGCTATAGACATGGATCAGGAGAATCTTTTTGAAACATGAATCTGACCATGATTGCCCACAGGATGAATTAAACGTTCCTTATCCTGAGATGCCGAGCCCTTTTTGTTACAAATCTGCATACAAATGTGTATAATTTGAAGGACATTATTGTTTGCCATCCTCCTGCTCTTCCCAAATCGTGAAATGTTGCCACTTCTTCTCCCGTGTTTAATGTTCCTCCCATGGACTGTGAAAACCTAGCTTGTTTTGTTTGTCTAGAAAACCTTAGCTCCAGAATCACATGGGTGATGGACGGTAAGGATTCTTGTAACAGCGTATCAGATTTCCACACTGACACTGAATTATGTCAAAGTTTGGGTCCTCCACCTGCTGTTTGTGTTGCTCCTTGACGTAAGAGGTTCTATAGAAAAGGACTTGGGAGAGATATAATTGGGAGTACAAAATGATTGTTGAATATGATAAAATAAAGATTTGGAGTTATGGAGGCAAGAGGAGAAAGACGATAAGAAAAGAATGAGGTACTCGATATAAGTAAGGAAATGAAGAAAGAGATAAGGAAAGAAAGAAAGAAAAGCAGAAAATAAACGTGACTTTTCATATAACAAAAATAAGAAAGATTGTGGCAAATCTGTTTTGGTGAAGAATTCTTTAAGTAGTATAACTCACATCCAAAATTTCAGAAAATTATGTCCAGTAATGTAAAAAAGCCATCACAAGATCAAGTCAGCTAAAAACTCCAACATGCATGGGAGAGAGGCCACCAAGGCTTCACTCCTAGCTGAGATATTATTGATTGGGAGTTTATGGCTACTAAAGAAGGGAGGGTTATTTTTCCTTTGTGTGATTCTGTTCACTGGTAGATTACCCATGCTCCAGCGGTTGGAAAGCACTAACAGGGCTTAGTGGTTTAAAACAAGCAAACAATGCCAAAGAACAAAAGTACATGGAGTTGGGAGGGACATGTTTTTGGGAAGTAAGACTGACTTGGGCAGGGAATATCGGGTAGATATGATCAACATACATTATATGTAAGTATGAAAATTTCAAGGAATAAATATTATTTTAGTGTTAGTACAACATTAACAACTGGTTTTTACTCAAGAAATTCAAATTCTGTCTCTCATTTGCACAGTAACCAATGCAATGATATTGACCTCACTGACAAACAAAAGGGGAGAAAAGCATACAGTCACCTCAGTATGCAAAGAAAAACCATGTAACTGTCCCCAAATCTATTCCTAAGAAAACTTTAAGCAGACAGGGAAGTGAAGTTCCTCACTTTGGTAAATGCTATCTATAAAATCTCACTTATTTTTCCAAATAACTGAATAATTTGCTTTTAAAATTAGGAAAAGGCAGCTAGGTGAACTCCTTCACCTGTTTTTGACTATCATGTATTCACTTTTAAAATGTTTGTTAACTAAAAGTTTTGTGTACAAAATTATTGGTATCATTATGAGACACACACACACACACACACACACACACACACACGAACATAAACCACAACCCCCTCCGAAACACACCCACACCCACACTCCACACATACACATACCCCCACACACATACACTCTCACACTCCACACATACACATATCCCCACACACATACACTCTCAACACTCACATAGTCCACATAACCACACCCCACACATACACAATCCCCACACACACATACACTCTCACACCCACACACATCATACACTCCACACACACCCACACACATCACACACCCACACGCCACATACACAAACCCCCACACATACAACCACACACTACACCACACATACACATATCCCCACACACATACACTCTCACACCCCACACATACACATATCCCCACACACATACACTCTCACACCCCACACATACACATATCCCCACACACATACACTCTCACACCCACACATACACATATCCCACACACACATACATCCTCACACCCCACACACATAAACACACATACATTCTCACACCCACACATACACATATCCCCACACACATACATTCTCACACCCCACACATACACATATCCCCCACACACATACATTCTCACACCCCACACATACACATATCCCCCACACACATACATTCTCACACCCCACACATACACATATCCCCCACACACATACACTCTCACACCCCACACATACACATATCCCCCCACACACATACACTCTCACACCCCACACATACACATATCCCCCCACACACATACACTCTCACACCCCACACATACACATATCCCCCCCACACACATACACTCTCATACCCCACACATACACATATCCCCACAAACACATACACTCTCACACCCCACACATACACATACCCCCACACACACATATACTCTCACACCCCACAGATACACATACCCCCACACACATACAGTCTCACACCCCACACATCGCAATGTACCCTGATCTTATTTGCTCATAGTCTTCTTGATTCCTGCTCTCCCTTCTTGCTGGTTGTCTTCTTGTCCCAAATAGCCAGGCTCCCTTCTACTTTAGTGTGTATATGTGTATGAGTATGTGTTTGGTTTTTTGAGTATATATGTGTATGTATCTGTATATGTATAAGTATATATAGGAATATATGTATTTAAGTATGTATATGTGTGTATTGTGTATATGTTGTCTGTGTGAATGTGTGCATATGTATATATGTGTATACCTAAGTATACGTATGGCTGTGCACATGTATATGTTTGTATGTGTGTATATGTATGTTTATGTATATGCTTATGTGTCTGTGTGTTTATATGTGTGCATCAATGTGTATATGTGTGTATGTGTTTGCATGTGTATATATGTGTGCACGCATGTGTATGTGTATATGTATGTATATGTGTGTATTTATGTGAATTTATAGATTTTCTAGACTCTGTATTGTGGTGGTATTGTGTTTTCCAAAATATTGTGTACCTTAATAAATTTATCTGGGGTCAGAGAACAGACAGCCACTAGATACAAAGGCTAGAAAATGGTGGCACTCACACCTTTAATCCTAGCATTCCAGAGATAGAAATCCCTCTGGATCTCTGTGAGTTCAAGGCCACATTGGAAATAGCCAAGCATGGTGACACGCCTTTAATCCCAGAAAGCCAGCCTTTAATCCCAGGGAGTGGTGGTAGAAAACAGGAAGATATATAAGGCGTGAGGACGAGAAACTAGAAGCATTTGGCTGGTTAAGCATGTGGCTGGTTAAACATTCAGGCTTCTAACAGCAATCAGCTGAGAGCCATTGGGATGAGGACACAGAAGCTTCCAGTCTGAGGAAATAGGACCAGCTGAGGAACTGGTGAGGTGAAATAGCTGTGGCTTGTTCTGTCTCTCTGATCTACCAGCATGGACCCCAATACCTGGCTCCGGGTTTGATTTTATTAATAAGAACTTTTAACATTGCTGCTACATCTGGCGCCCAACGTTTGTGGTACGAATTCATGAAAAAGTGCTGGTGAAGGAGGCAGAGGCAGGAGGATCCCGAGTTTGAGGCCGGCCTAGAAGGTTTGGGAGAAGCTTTGGCCCGGACTGAACCACAAACAGTGGTGGGACCATGGAAGCAGTGGCTACTGCTCCACGTTGCCAGCTCCTTCTCATCATGTTGGTGACTACAGTGATGCTGCTACCTGGGACGAAGGGTTTACTGCTGCTGTTTCAGAGAAGAATTGCCAGGACCATCGTGTTACAAGAAAGCATTGGCAAAGGTCAGTTTGGAAAAGTTTGGCAAGACAAATGGTGGGGAGAAATTGTTGTGAAGATTTTCTGTTCTAGGGAAGAATGTTCATGGTTCCGAGAGACAGACATTTATCAGACTATGATTGCTCCAAACCACAGAGGAGGCAAAAAAAAAAAAAAAAAAAAAAAAAAAAAGAAAAAAGAAAAAAGAAAAAAAAAAGAAATCTGCAGGAAACCATGACTACGCCTAACAGTGACTTTGAAATCTTCAAAAAGATGACAGGATCCTATAACGATGATTCCACATGGACTATGATAAAGCCATTATGCTGATTAACACCATGGGAAAATGGACTTTGGACTACAAACTGGTCAGAACAATTTCGAGAGGACTAGTTGAGATGATCCAGCCTGACAGACTGCTCAAACAAGGACTTGAAACAAGCCCTGAACTTTCCTATTATGCAGAGACTGGACAAATGATACAGGACTTGATGATTAACCCAAAAATTTTCTTTTCAAGATTCCCTAAAGATATCTTCACCCCTAGAAAGCAAAAAGAAAAGGAGAATATAGATATGAGATAGATCATCGAATCTACTCTGAGAAAAAAAGATAAATAGGATAAATAGGTAGATCATTGAATCTACACTGAAGAAAAGGGGAAGATATAAAAATGACAAAAGGTAGACTACTGAATGTATTATGAAAAGAAAAAAGAGAATATGGATATAAGATAAAAAGGGAGATTATGGAATCTACTTTTAAAAAGGAACTACTTGTTTTAAATAAGATAAGTAATGAAAATTTTTTGGTCTGAGTTTATCAGACGTTACTGGACTGGACATTGTTAATATATATAATGGAGTTTTTATCTGAATCTGTCAAATGTTAATGGACTAGACATCATTAATGTAATTTTTGGCTGTATATATTGTATATACTTATTGGATAGTTTTTTCTTGTATTAGTTATAAGCTTTTTTAAATTTTAGACAAAAAGAGAGGAGATGTGGTGGTATTGTGTTTTCCAAAATATTGTGTACCTTAATAAATTTATCTGGGGTCAGAGAACAGACAGCCACTAGATACAAAGGCTAGAAAATGGTGGCACTCACACCTTTAATCCTAGCATTCCAGAGATAGAAATCCCTCTGGATCTCTGTGAGTTCAAGGCCACATTGGAAATAGCCAAGCATGGTGACACGCCTTTAATCCCAGAAAGCCAGCCTTTAATCCCAGGGAGTGGTGGTAGAAAACAGGAAGATATATAAGGCGTGAGGACGAGAAACTAGAAGCATTTGGCTGGTTAAGCATGTGGCTGGTTAAACATTCAGGCTTCTAACAGCAATCAGCTGAGAGCCATTGGGATGAGGACACAGAAGCTTCCAGTCTGAGGAAATAGGACCAGCTGAGGGAACTGGTGAGGTGAAATAGCTGTGGCTTGTTCTGTCTCTCTGATCTACCAGCATGGACCCCAATACCTGGCTCCGGGTTTGATTTTATTAATAAGAACTTTTAACATTCCTGCTACACTGTATATGAAAGAAAACTTGGGATTTGTCTTTTGCCCCTCCAATTCCCTCTCTCCTCTCAATTTCAGACCATAGTTTCTCCTTTTCCAGTACTTCTTTCCCTTTCATGTTCTCTCTCTTGGCACACAGACACGCATCCTTCTACTTTTACAAAACATTGTATTACAGGGGCTAGTCAGTTCCCATGGCAAGAAATAAAAGGAATTCAAATTAGAAAGACATGGATAAGGGTTCCTTCATCACAGAGAACATCTAAGTAGAGGAAACATGGTAACCTACTCAAATCCACTAGAACAAATTGAGGCGGATTTAGCAAGGCTGTGAAATGGAACAACCACACCAGAAATCAATTATATTTCTAGAATCTAGTAGCAAAATGATATGGCACTGACATTTATAAAGACTTCTAATACCATGCACAGAAATACAAAATAAACTGTGCTACTGGGGGATAAATATTGCATAGCACACATGCAAGATCTGAAAACTGAAATTTACAAAACATTGCTAAAGAATGTAAAGTAAACCTAAGGAGACGTGAAGATAACAATGCTCATGAATCAGAAACCTCATTACTGCAAAGCATTATGTTTCCTTAAACTGATCTGTACATGTAATAAACCATAACCATACAGATATTTTTGAAGAAATTATGGACTCTAATGTTCATATGGAAATTCAAAGACATAGAATAGATACCCCCTCCCCCCAAAAAAAACTTAGAAATTTTAAGGAAAAGTTTAGAAGACTAATGAAAATATATGAAGTTACCAAATATAGTACTTCCAATGTCAAAAAAGGCAGTCATTATTTCAGGAAAAACAAGTCAATCCCATAAATACATGGACACAGAGAACAACAGGGATTTCCATGAATGGTACGATGACAAATATATGGTTGAAATTTGTGCCACCAACATCTCATTTTAATTTAAGTGTAATTGTGTTTCTGTCTCCTAACATTAAGTTTTACTTAGGTTCTTGTTGGTAAAAATCATGTGAAGTTGAGAAATGAGTCTACATGAGAACACAAGCACCAAGGTCCCCAAACCCTCTGTCTAACAGTAAGAACTGAACACTCACAACTTAACTGATTCCTAAGTCCACATCTCTTAATATATCACTTTGGAAGTAAATGTTAGTGTATGACTGTTGTTGAGACACAAGGTAGCACAGGCCCCAGTTGGAATGCTTCCAGAAGAAAACATGGGATAAAACATAAGCTATAAAAAAATTGATAATGTAATTTTGTCCTCTTTGTTATGAAAGATACTGTTACCAGAGAGGGAAAACATTTGCAAAGGATTTACAAAAATAATAAAGAACCTTTAAAACTCAATCATAAATAAATAAGCAGCCCAATTAAAAAATAGGTAAAAGATCTGAATTCCTATTTTACCAAAGAAACTCCATTGACTTCAGACTAGTTCCTAGAATTAATTCTTAGAAGAAAGTGAATAAAAGGTAACACAAGAGCTTTAAAAACAGCACAGCGGTGAATAGAGCTCACTGATCTCACAGAGGTCCATGACCCATTTCAGGCAGCTCACAAGCACCTGTAATTCCAGTCGAAGGAGACTCAATACCTTCCTCTGGTCTCGGTATGGATACCTGTACACATGCACTGCACACACACATACACACACGAAAATAAATACATGAATAGAGAAGCAAACACATATTCTTTCGAAATCAGCATGAGATGTAACTATGGAAGTATTACATTGGACTAAAACTGAAAGACTGACCAAAGACAAAGACGCAGCTCAGTGGTTAGAGAATTTTCCTAATGTATACAGGATCTAAATTCTATTTTCACCATGGAAAGAAGAGAAAGCTGACCAAACTAAGGTTTGGCAAAGGTATGGAGAAACTTGAATTGTTATAAAATATTGATGAAACTATATAATAATAAAATTGCTTGTAAAATCATTTGAGGTTTCTTAAACCTTAAATATATGGCAACTATGTTTCCAGTCACTCAACACTGAGGAATTTTATCACAACAAAGGGAAGGCCAGAGCATCTTTCTTTGTATTTGCTTAGAGATAGACATTATGCAATTAGTTTGTGTGTGGGTAAATCCTGTTCTAGCCATGCGTCAGCATCCTACATTGTCATAAGAACTCAATTGTTTCAACACACAGCATGCTGGTGACCCACAAGGCAAATATGCTAAAGGAAAGAAGCCAGAATCTCCTGTAGTCCCCCCAAAAAAGGCATATTTTCTTTCATTTATGTAAATGTAAGAAGCATCTCAGTGTTTACTGAAGAGCTTGCACAGAAGCAGAAAGGAGGAGCTTAAAGACTTTTCAAGAAAAGCTTAATTGTTGCAGCTTTGTTTATTATCTTGATTGTTTCCAGGAGTGTGTATGCATGTATCCAAACACACACACACACACACACACACACACACACACACACACACACACACCAATATAGAAAATATGTACAGCTTATTAAATGTCAGCTACAGCTGCATAATAAACTTAACTTAAAGACAAACTAAGTATAGGTTTAAATTTCACTTAAGAATCTTACATCTACAACACAACCTCTACACCTAAGACTCAGGGACACTGTAGGAAACTGGGTGAAAAATTATAAAAGTGAGAGAACCAGGACATCTTCTGAGTGACTGAATAGGACAAGGAGTCTTCTGCATAGGACAGGGAGTCTTCTGCATAGGACAGGGAGTCTTCTGTACAGGACAGGAAGGCTACATAGGACATGGGATTTTCTGTATAGGACAGGGAAGCAGCATTCATGAAATCTCAATATGTCTGCCTGAATAACACCTTCACAATGACACCACCAGCTGACATGCCAACATGGATGGGAGAAACCTCACAAAGCTTCATTCCCAGATGAAGATTTAGGGGCAAATAATGACCACGTGTTATTGAATAAGCAATTAGAGGATCTTGCTCTGGTTAGATCTAAAAACATATACTTACGAGGAACACTAAATGAATTCAGCAGGTTGTACTTATATAGTTACACATATGTATACCAGTAACAATAATTATTAAAGAAAAAGAGAATAGGGGGACAGGGAGATTGTGATCGAATTGGGGAAGAGTGGAATAGGTGATGACTATGATTAAGGTACATTATTTGAAATTCTCAAATAACTAATTAAGTATTCCACTAAAATTCTTGTGTTTATATTAATTAATGAAGAAAAAATGATACTAGATCTGATCAAGGACAAAACATTCTTTTACACAGAAACTCACCTCTCTTCTAGAATGGAATTCCCAGTGCTGCTGAAATGTTTGGTTGTTATAGAAGCAATAAGGTTCTTTTGAAGTTAGGTAAGTCTCACTGGCTATCAGTCAAGTGCCTGTGTTCTTTACCTAGATATTAGTTTTCTTGTATTGGGGAGTCCTATGGAGGAGGAGGTGGAGGAAGGTTCAGAGGAACCAGTGGGGTCAGGGACACCATGAGAATATGGCCCACATAATCAACTGACTGTGACTCATGGGGGCTCCCAGAGATCAGGTAGCCTGTAAGAGTCTGAGCTAGGTCCTCGGTATATATGTTATGGCTAAGTAGCTCCTGGTGTTCTTGTGGGACTCCTAATATTACAAGCAGCAGTGGTCTCTGACTCTTTTGCTTACTTGTGGGACCTTTCCCCTTCTACTGGGTTGCCTAAATCAGCCTTGGTATGATGGTATATGCCTGGTCTTATTTTAGCTTGGTGTACCATGTTTGGTTGATGTCCCTGGGAGTCCTGCTCTTTTTGGGGGGGGCGGAGACAAAGTAGGGGTAGATCTAGAGAAAGGGGAAGTGGGAAGAGAGGCTGGGGGAGGGGAGAGCAAGGAAATTGTGGTTAGGATGTAATATATGAGATAATAATAATAATAATAATAATAATAATAATAATATAAGGTAATGAATACCTTTTCAATCTTTTTTACATTGAAAGTAGTCTTACCAAAGTGAATCTGGCCACCTAAGTTCCTTCTATTGTAAGTTTGAAATAAAATTTGGTAAGTTTATAATATATGTGTGTAAAGCTTTTATTTATAAAGTGAGAATAATTTCAATAAAGATAAGAGATTGAGGGGAATACTATAGATAACCAAAGTAATGGGAATTTGATTTCTGGTTAGATGTTTGAAACTTTGAAGTAAGATAAAGAAAAATCATAAAAAAAATTAAAAGCACAAGTAGATGACTATGAATGAAAATGTTGAATTAATGTTTAAGCTGGAACTCGAGTAGCTGACTAAGAGGAATCCATTCATATACAATGACATACAGAAAGTACTGTATAATATTGTAGTGCTTGACCTTGAGTACAGGGCTTGTGGCATTTAGAAGATCATTAGGTTAAATTTCAATTAAGCTCTATCAAAAATTATTTCGATTTTGCCTAAGATCATAGTGAAATTGTTGTACTTCTAAGAATACCAATGTGATTTCATTACTGCCTGCTAGGACAAAGTTGACTCACTAGTGGGCTGCCCCAGTTACAGCTCCCACTTGAAATAATCACTTACATTACTCTTATCCCATAGGAATTTCGTAACAGACAAAATCACCTTGTGCCTTTATACTTAATCAGGTTTCTGCTATGTCAGGAAAAAAACAAAAACCTGACCTTCTTGCTTTAAATGACCCAAAGGGAGTTATTTATTGCATTAAATGCCATGAAAACCACAAAATATACAGCATCTAAGGCAGACATAATAAATCATCACAACTTTTCATACAAACTAACAGTGCAGGTACTGAGCAAAACACCAACAGAGAATAATGCTGACACCTGTTCCAAAGACTGATGAAGAAACTATGCTGAATGAAAGTTTAATCACTGATTTCCTATTGCAAAGTCAGTTTCCTAATGAGACCACATAATTACAAGTGAGAGAATTCATATCCCTGGCTAATACATAATTATATCTGGAAGCATAGCTACTAAACTAGGAAACTGAATCATTTCAGGAAGATACTTTGCACATACAAGGTAGGGAAATATTTAATGAAGGGGATGCGGGGTTTCTTGTTTATGCATTCAAAATTTTAAGTGAATTTTGAGCAAGATCCAAGAGGCCTAGAAGGGTTTTTTTTTTATTACTCCGTGGAAGAATTCACTCACCAGTATAACATGAAATTCTGTGAAATAAATGTCTGCTAAGGTTCAAGTCTACAGGCCTCGTTAAATTTTGGAAAAAGTTGACCATACCCATTCTTGTTATTGTTGCAACTGTTCTAGAATGACTCCACTTCCTGACACCACACTCATAAATAATAGAAGAAACTGAAATCTTTCAATCATTGTCACTCTCTGTAACATTGCTCATTGTTAGACTGTTGAGTAAACGTGATGGATGCTTTCAGAGTTACCCGCAAACTTCTCCTTCTGAAATTCCATTTTGACGGAAGGTGTTTATCAAGCTTATAAATGGAGTCAGTGTCAAGTAATAAATTCTTTCTTAATGCAAATTGGAATTGGATGAATGTAAGGAGTGCCAATGAATAATAAGCCAAAGTCTTATCCATATTTCAGCCAGCTTTACAGGATTCTGCATAGGCATGAGAGCAGTGATTGTTTGAAGAGGACCTAAAATGTGGATAGGCTGCTGTGGAACACCATGAGAACTTCAAACACAGCTACCAGTTAGAAGTAATTATTGATCTTGCAAAATTCCATAACATGATTAGAGCAGGGGATAAGACTTAGATACAGCTGCATCCATGGTTTAGGGGGACACATGTCTATCACTAAATCCTAAGATATAATCTGAAACCCAAAACAAAGTTTTGAAAATCAGGAAGTTACTGAATTTTAGAGCAAGCAACTCCATTCGAGATGCCAATTCTTCCTTTCAGCTATCTTAATTCCTTTGCAAGACTCCATTGAGTGGCATCTGTATTCAAGATGCTGCATTTGTTTTACAGTCACAAAGATAACACTGGAGAGGTGAGGTAGTTTCTCCCAGTCAGTTTGTGTGTTTATACACCTATGATATAAAAAATATACATATGATCTCTGTATATGAAATATGCACATGAAATATAACCTCACAAATTCAGTATCTCTAATTTAGGCTTAGGGATGTAGGCTAAGAATAAAGTGATAGAACTCTTGTATTGTTACATTAAAATCTAAATCTATAAATTTCAGTTAAAAAATGGCAAAAACAAAATGTTAAAACTATCAAGAGGATAGAATTCTCTATTGATACTCCAATAGTTCCCAATCAATGGCAACATTATCAAACACCAATGAAGAGAAAAACATGTCCTCTGATCAATGTGCTGTCGCTTTTCATAAGACAAGCATGGATTCTTGAACCTCACCTTGTGTCTCTAAAAGCTGTTAAACTAATGAGCTCTTATTTTTTTCTGGAGAAGTTTAAGTTATTTGTGTCATTTGAAATTTTATTATATCACCTAGGTCTTAATAAAAAGAAGATTTCTTGATCAAAAACTAATGAGATAGCTAGATAAAGTATTGGTTAGAATATTTGCTGGTTTAGACCATCTTATTAAGAATATTGAAGTGTAGTGTGATGAGGTCCAGGCTGCCCCAGAACACTGCTGGACCTCAGCATGAAGAGGCCAGAAACTTCACACATATTAAAAATAACCCCTCATTTCAAGTTTATCCCTATTTATTGAATTCAATTAATGTCTATTAAAACTATGCAATTCTTCACTCATGTTACAATAAAGCTGTATGATGTATAAAGATGTAGAATCCTTAGTGGGTAAAGGTGGCTCTGGGCCAGACTGTCTGAGTGTAAAGTTTAAAGTGACTCTCCTGCTTGTCACTTAATCTTGTGATTATCATCACAGTTTCAGAACAACTTCTCTTTGCCTCAAATTCCCCATCTGCAAACACAAATGACAGTGTATAGTATTTTTCATTTTGTAGGACTACCAAAAATGTAAGTGAACAAATTTTACAAAGTATTTAGTAAACAATAAGGACTTTGTAAGTGTTCCTTATAAGGGCGATCACTAAATATATAATATGAATATATATATATATATATATATATATATATATATATATATATACTATAAATTTTGAAAATAGAATAAACACTCATTTTGACAAAAATCACATAAGAAAATTTATGTGAGGAGTTAAGAAAGAGATTGCATAATATACATTTACAAAAAAAATGAAGCCCAATTATATATTCTTGCTGTTAGAATTTCAGGGAATTCAAAATTAAAATGAATAAACTTCGACTTCTACGGCCTTGTCTTTTAAGGGTGTGTAGAAAGGCTGAAAGTGAAATTTATATAAAAACAATATCTAATTTGAGAAACTGAAAAGTTCTATCATACAGTGCAATAGCAAAGAGTGTGCAAAGGAAATAGGGAATGTAGCACTGTAGTGTGTGAAGACATCAGAAAAGTACCAGAGAGAAAGTCAACTAAAGGACAAACCACCTTTGTAAACCAGTAACATAGAGTATAATATGCAGCAAAACTCTCTTCTGTATGAGAAGTGCAATAATGACCAAACAGAAGATTTCAGTGAGCCTAAGCATTCAAGAGTGCAGAGAAGGTCACATAATATACACTGCGAATTCTGCAAGGCATTCCAAAATGAGAGCTACTCTGATAGTTGAATGGTAATATCTTGAATTCCAGTAACTACTCTGGTCCTGTGGATGTAGAGAAGACATAAGGCTTCTTACTTATTTGCTTCTTCTCATCTCCCAAACATCTTCCCATTAGGTGGACATATATAGTATATAAGGTACTATTCTAGCACTCTGCTTCTTATTCATGACAGCATACATCCTTCACTTTGGAGTTTATGGGTTGATTTTGTTGTTGTTGTTGTTGTTATTGTGTGTGTGTGTGTGTGTGTGTGTGCATATGTGTTTATGCCATTTTAGTGTAGATGGCTGTGGAAGAGAGTGTCAGATCTTCTGGAGCTGAAATGGCCGATGGTTGTGAGCTTCCTGACACGGGTACTGGGACTGAGTGTGAGTTCTTTAGCAGAGCAGTAAGTGCTCTTAGCCACTCACCTTAGCACAACGGCATATGGAAGATGATAACTTTCTTTTGTAGAATATGAAAGTCTAAGAAAGTTGTTTTCACAACATTTTTACATTTCAATTATTGAAAAAAAACCATTACATAGGCAAAGATTAATTCTGAACTTCGATGATTCAGCACAACTGTCGTTGGGGCATATTACTAAGTTACATTATGCCATGCAATGCAATGTCAGTGTGGGTTTCAATACATATTTGCCAGAAGAGGGAGGTATAATTATCTGGACAGACTGTGAATTCTAAATTAACCTTATTTATCTCACTTTGGAGAGCTGGCGGAGATGTTTGAGTTAGTCAGCTTTTCTTTCTTTGTGACAAAATACTTGAGAGAGTAACTTAAAGGCTAACAGACATATTTTAGACCTTAGCTGAAGAGATGCCAGGGCATGATAAGTTCCTTTGGTTCCATGTCACTGGCCTGTGCCCAGGCAGTACACGATGACTCCAGATGTGGCAGAAGAAGGCTGCTTATTTCATGGCAGTCAGGGAACAGAGAGAGTTACAAGAAGGCTCTGGGTGCAAGACAGCACCATTGTAGGCACACCAGGTCCTACCTCCTATAGGAGGCATTGTGAGAGACACTTCATATATAAAAAACAAGACTGTCAAAAGACCAAAAATCTCGTCAAAGTGACATAACATTTTTGCGTAGTTTAAATAAGCTGCTTTGCAAATTCATTTTATCAGTAAAGTCTTTAGGATTGCTGTTCACAAGAAAATATGGAAGACAGCAAAAAGTAGAACTGTGATGAATGAAATAAGGTAAGGATAAGCAATGAAAGTTCTATGGATATAATTCAAATATGAGTATAATGAGGCTGGATTTTAATGAATCTGGTTGCCATTTCATTATCATGAAAAATGGAATCTTTTAAAAAGATATTTTAAATCAATATTAATTCTGTTCTCCTTTTCTCCCATCTGTTGTCTTTGCTCACATAAAGGTGGGCTGATGATAGAGATGAAATATTGCATTAATTCATACACGTTACAAGAAGGGCGAGTAGTGTTAGCATGTATTGACTTTCAAAGGCTCCTGCCTACTGATTTAAGTGACTTTTTTTCCTGCCACAGAGTGTGGTCCAACTTTTAAAGCCTCAGTAATGCAGTCCCAGCAAAATTGGTTTCAGGCTTTGTTGGAACTAAGCATATCAAAACAAGAAGAGATGAAGAGGTAGCTTGAATGGCCACTCTCGCAGACATCTGTGCAGTGATTCACATCAAAAGGCCATCAACAAGTAACACACACACACTAGCCATACAAGAAGCAACTGAGTTGAAACGGGTACATGGCCCCTTCATCCCACCAGGATTTCCATGTCCTTTCAAGGTTGGCTGAGTTAATATCTAGCTACTATTGGACTAATTTGCTTTACAATTGGAACAACAATGACTTGAAGCACTTCTACCCTCATAAACAACTAAGAGATGCAAAGGCGAGAATGCCTTTAATTTCAACATTTCTCTAGGATACCAATAATTGAGTGATAACTCTGCATTATAAATTAGCACTTGAAAAAGTCGTAGGCCATGCACATTAAATTATACACATATTTCTTTTGTTTGATTTATTCATGAACATGCATCATTCTGTTGTTTAATCTCCAAATTCATATTCTTAGGAGGGGATGAATATTTGCAAAGTGTGTGCTGTGTTCCTCTTAGGACTTTCACAATAACTTTCGGAATTTATATTCTTCTGTTGGGAGACTCAAGAGGATAAATTCTTTGCCTATGTCCAGGACTTCTGTCAGGAGCATATTATGGTATTCATCTGGCTGAAGCTAAAGTGGAGGCTTTCTCAGAACCACAATCAAATGTGTCTACTTAGAAAAGAAGTTCCAAATGGAAAATCAACTGTTCTGTTGGCTAGTAAAATAAATTCTTCCTGGCATCATTACCTGTGTGGGTGTTTAACAAGTAGTTGTGTTCAGCAGAAGGGATCCTGATATTTGAAATTTTGAGGCACTGAAAAGCAACAACTGGAAATGTTTGTTACTAATAATTACAACAATAACAAAACCAGTATTTGAGTGCTTTCCATGGGCCAGACATTGGATCATGCATCTACTTGACAAAACATTTCATTTAGTCCTCATAACAATAACTGTTATTATTTCCCACCTTTACAAGTTAAAAATTGAAACCTTAGAAAAAGTGACCTACTTGCCTAATTTGCATGGTCACTGATTTGCAGACGGAGCCTTAGAATCCAGGGCTGAATTCCAAGCCTATTCTATTAGTTCATAGGTTTAAATTTGTTTCTTACCTTTATAATAATTTACCTCTTTTACGTACTAGGAATAATTAGAAAATATTAGTCACCCAACAAAAATGTAACAAACATCTAAAGCAGAAATCTAAGGAATATAGAAAATCTCAAAGTTCTCAGATCACAAGGTGCGATGGCAAAACAGTGGCTTCTATGCCACAGAGTTAGTCACCCACACTTTTCATCCTGTGGCCCTCTTCCCCATTTTCAGAGTCATGTTAATCTATGACAATCAATTAGACCAGTATTTTAATGGGCAAACAGCCCCCATACCTAAGAAATTTCCATCAGATGTCAGTTTTGCCTTGGAAACATTTATAATCCTCTGTGAAGATATGTGCTCTCTCCTAGTCATTTAAAGAAGAAACCAAAATAGTGATTTGCTTGAGGTCACATTTCTCATTAGCTGGAGAGACAGTGGAATTGTGGTCTCTCAGTACCAGTCTAATACTCTATCAAAGAACTAAAAATTCTTAAAATTCTAAAGGAAATCATAATTATTGCTGTCAATCTCTATATTTAAGCATTAATGAAACACCTGTGCAACCACGGGCATTATGAGTGTGCTGTACTTGGCACACAGAATTGGTGACAATTCTAGTAGTTGCATTTATTTTTCCAGATGTGTGTTTTGCTCTTAAACCTTGAGGAGTAGAACTAAACAAAGTTAGAATTACCTATGAATTGATCAGGCAATGGATTGCTTAATGTTGTAGTTACCAAAGTTCTAGGGATAAAATAGGGATCTTAACTTTAGGCTCAGGACTCAGAAAAAGAAAAGGCAGAAGCAGTAATGCATTGCACAGTTTAATGAAAGGAGCCAGATCCCTCTATCCATGAATGGCAGCTTCATTACCTTCAAAAGATCTCTTCTCAAAGATGCAATTCAATAGAGGACTCTCAATCCAGACTGAGACTGGGGATTTGTTTACCTGCCAATTCCCTCGCACATCTGTTCCCCTTCTGTTTCTTTCTTGATGTTAAAAAGTCCTGTTTCATCATGGTAGGGCACTGAAACTCTGCAAGTTCTTTTAGCTGCCTTCAAGTACCAAAAAGATTCTTACAGTTTGGAATTATAGTCTGATTGACAGCAGCAATAATTGAATACACTTTGTCTTGCAGCTGCCAATCCATGGCAAATAATGATAGCTCATTTAATCACATTTCTTAGGATGAATAAGGAAGAGTTGCTTTAATTTTTGCTACTTTAGGTGTTTTTAATATTAACATGCTCACCCATTTGCATTCATTCATTCATTCCCTTTCCTCAATTCAACTGAAACACTCGTTTTGACTAAAGAAATGCTGAACAAAGGCTTACAAACAAACTGTCCCATTTGTTTGTTTATAACTGCACTATGAAAATACACAAACAAATTTCTATTTCAAACAGTAAGAATGAAGAAGCCAGAGATCTGCTTGAAAAGTCAATCTCTTGACAAGGACTGCTGCAAAGATGATTAAGTCAGAAAGTTTCATATGCTTCAGGCAGGAAAGATGGCATCTGGCAAGGCAGCATTCACCTCAAAGAACACACAGAGAATATAGTTTGATGAAGATTCAGCGTGAGTCTCTAGCACTGATTGTAACAGTTATTGCAGGCCTACTGATGTGTTAAGGCTCTTTGGGAACAGGCAATCTAAACTATTGGAAATGGTTGAGTTTTGTTTGTTTGTTTGAATCTTGAAATGTCAGGATACTCAATGATTAGAGGTAATCACTTAATTCTTTGAGGATTTCATATGATGTAGTATTTTGTCAGCATTCCCCATCTCTTCCCAGATCTATACCCACTTCCCTACTCATCCAACATCCTCTTCTATCTGGTTGTCTTTTAAAAATCCATCTAGCCTAGTTAGTTTTCCCAAATACTCTTGGTCATGAGACCTAGTCTGGAGCATGGGCTCTACCAGGGCGTCATACCCCTATGAAGACTAACACTTCTTTTGTGTTGATGATTTCTAATGTGTTTGAGTTGAATTTATCTCAGAGGGGTCTGTTTATTATTATGACATCAAAGATATATTTTTAACATGAAGAAAAATTCGTAAAATTTCCTACAACAACCCCAAGAAATTAATATTTTAAATCTGAATATAAATATACATAACCCTGGGTTATGTATAGTTCTCATATTCTTTTCCTGTAACTATATTTTCTTTGATAACAGAACATAGGAAGTAAGCCAAAAGCACCTGAAATAGCCAAAAAATAACTCAATAACAGAGCATCAAAGCAAACATGCTTTCAGAGAACAATGGCGAGATGATGGTCACAAGACAGAGACCAATGAAAATTAATCACCTCTGTCTGCTTTAAAAAGTAGAGGCCAGAAGTGGCATGCATCAGAAGATGAGAGCCAGAAGCAACAGCCAAATGCAGAGTTGGTACAGGGGCTAACAAAGGAATGCATGACTTTATAAAAAAAAAAAAAAGTAAAACTACCCTTAAAGTTCTAATAGGTGATATGAGTATGGATAAGTTGATAAAGTGAGTTTGAAAACTGAGTAATACAATGCTTTTCCCTATCTCCCTTTGGTTTCTACCTCCCATAGAAAGCTGCTGACATTTTTGCAAATGATAGAATTAGTTTGTTAAACTGTGGAAAATATTTTCTAAAATCAAAAAGTTGGATTAGTAAGGCCAGGAATTAGAGAAGGTTAACCATGAAGCAAGTGAAGTTCAGATTCAATGCCCTTTGCTTTCATAGCTCCTGCCATGGCCCCACTCATACCTTTGCATTAAAACTTTCTTTCTTTTCAAATACCCACAGCCTGCTTCAGGCTACTCAAAACTTGCCTTTGGTTTCAGTTCTGGCTCTTTTAACAGTGAAGGGGCCAGTACAGGGCGTCAGTACCAGGGATGGCGTGATGAAGTGTATTTAACAAGTGTGTTCTCCCATTCCCGGCTCTCACTTCTCTTTCTTGGTGCTTCCATTTTGCTCTCACACATAGCCAACTGTCTTTCAATGCCCTGTAACCTCTCTCACATGCTCTTTTTCTGCCTCCATCCTTCTTCTCTTATTTCAGTCAACTTCTATGACCCCCAACTATAGCCCTTTCCTTAAATCATATCAGCTAGACAACTTCCACTGTCAATTCTTTCTGCCACTTTGAGATTTAACTATTTCCTGGCTTGTTAATAGACATACAACTCAGCAATATCTTTCCCAATAATCTTAGAGCCATCCTGCAAAATTTAATCAAGAAATATGGGCTTTTCTCTGCTTCCCGTGGAAAGGCTGAAGTCTAACGTCCATAAATGCCAACTACTAAGCAGGGAAGGCCTAAGGGTCATAGACCAGGATCCCACATAACTTCTGTCAGCCCTTTTCCATTGGTGTATTAACCCCAAGAATGCAACACGTCTCTCACCTTTTGTTTGATCAGAGCCCAGTACAACCCCCCTCTCCTCTGGTGACAGACTGGAATAATGTTACCCTTGGTTATTCAGACCTTCTGGGGACTATTATTCTTGACAATGCAGACACCAGCTATTCTAACAAGGCTTCAGAGAAGTATCTATTTCTAACATATTTCTAACGTATGAGAATGTCTTTCTTTCTGCAGTCTTGATCCTCTACCTCATCCTGGCTTTTCACTTCCTATCCATGCTCACTTCAGTCTGACTTACTGACATCCCTAACCACCAACAGCTATTTTATATCACCACACCCTTGTTTCTGTTTTCTTTCTTTCTTTTTCCACTATAAAAAGTAATTCCTCTATTTGTCCCTTGCCCATTTATTGACTAGCCCCTCTATTAGCCTGTGTGTTCAATGAGATCAGAGACAATATTTGATTTCCTTGCTGTCTTATTTAACTTTGAATCTTTGGCATTGACTACAGTGCTATAATACACTTCAGGCACACAGTAACTCTTTCAAACATCTGCTGATTCAAACGCATCAGTAATTATCAATCCCAGTCATAGTATCTACAATCACAGATATTAGGAAGCTCTGCTATTTTGTGGGGATTATGGCCATAAGACAATTGGGATAATAGGCTGCATGATTGACAATTGTAGCATGCTGGTCACATGGCCCAGACATGAAGATGTCGTTATTGAGATAAGCATTAGAGGAGGATTAATTCCTTCACTTAGTTCTTATGGACAATAGCCTTGCAATGATTTGAATGCTGTGTCTTCCCATATACATACTTTGAAACTTTTTCTAACATGGTAATAGTCTTCAGTAGGGTTTTGGGAGATCATCAAGGCCATTGATTTATGAATGGGTTTAGTGCTCTTATAAGAATGGCCCAAGGAATCCTATTTGCACCTTGCTTCCATGGTGTGAAAATGCAATAAGAAGGTATCATCTATGAGAAAGAGGCCCTTATCAGACACAGTCTGTTTGTGGCTTATTCTTGATTGTCAATGCTTTCAAAATCGTTCATATACTACAAACTGCAGCTGATTATAAACTGCCCCATCTAAAGTATCTGATGATTATAGACCAGATAGGATAAGACAAGTCTGAAGACACAATTCCTGTCTGAAGCTTTGGGTGTAAAGTGAACCATCAGTAGACAGGGGAATTTCATTAAAATATGGAGAAAACCAGGAAGGGATGCAGGGGACGGGAGGGAAGAGAGACTCAAGACCCAAGGGCCTGGCACTTCCACCAGACTCCCCACCAGAAGGCAGGGCTGCTTTCTGAAGCTCATTGTGAGTAAATGTGGAGAAGAGGCTTATCTTTTTCCAAGCTTGGTCCCGTACTAACTCTCCCCAGAGGATTATTTGTGTCAGCGTTTAATGCATGGTACGATTCTCTTTACAGTAAAGCTGGCATTTTTCCTCCAGGAAATTTTTTTAGTTTTATAAACATGTGAGAAATGAGTACATATGCTTTGGTCACCCTTCAGATAGCTTTGTAGTAAGTCTACACTGATATTAGATAAGGGCATCCTATAAGCAAATATATGGAACAATTGTCTAATTTTAGTTTCATTGCTTAAACTGTATCAGCCTTTTTAAATTGTACCAAGACAGGAGGAGAAGGCAGAAGTCACTTATCAGTAAAAGTCGTCATATTTAATATTCAGTAAATTACCACTACTAAGAAATGTAGATGTTCATGATTCAAATGCAAAGAAGGGAGGAAAAACTGGAAGGGAAGAAGGAAGTGGTCTTAAGGAAAGGTGGAAATCATATGTAGATCTAAGAGAAATCACTACAGAGAAAAGACCCCATCGGGGCCAGCATGCCTCACCCAAGACAACCGTTCTCCGGCAAGATCAACAAGAGAAGGTTGAAGTGAGCTTCATTTGCCTTTAGATAGATATAGAACAGGTATTAACAAGTCACAAAAGGGAAAATCTGAGGTAGACATATTTATGCCACTCAAAATGTGAGACACTTTGCAAGTATCTACTTTTGTGTTTTTCTTGATGATGACCAACTTGAGCTCTCTAAATTTTCTTATATTCTTACTAAGCTGATGAATAAAGGTGACACGCCAAAATATTTATTTACTACTTAACCTAAGGCCAGCAGTTTCACACAAATATTAAAATTATTTCACTGAAACAAGGGTTTACCCTTTTCAAAGTATTGTCAGTGGTAGAGAAGAAAGTTTCTTTTTCAAAAATCCTTAAGTATTATTAATTGAAAAAAAGTTTAGCTCAACCATAATTTATGGCTGAGAATATATAAGCAAACAACTCAAACAGGCAAACAAAAGATAAACAAACACCCTTGTCATGCACTGCATCAAGTTGAAAGTGTCTTTTGCTCCTTTCGAACCTGTTCTAATGGTGTCCTGTTCTAATGGTGTCACAGACTGTGAACTGTACAGAAGTGGACTTCCCAAAAGAGAAGGAATTTCTGATGTATGTGTGAAATCCTCTATGTAACTAATAATGGTAGATTTTAAAAATCATGTACAACAAAATGAAGGCAAAAATAGTTCAAATCAGTTTCTTTTGCCTTGTGTAATTTTTCAGGACTATTCATCTAAAACATTTTGTGGATAATAAAATTCCTATACTGTTCTCTCCCTAAAATAATATACCAACTGTAAAATAATCCTGTTCTTAATAGTATATCCTCTTAAGATGCTATCCAATTAATTAAAGCACATACTTATATGCCACTTAACAAAACTCCCAGGAGAATTTTAAATTAATTTACAATAGATGATTTTGGAGCAGGTAGGATATGTTCTCTTTGGGTCACTCCCCCTCTTACTAGTTCATGTATAAGTATGAAACTTAGTTTATATTTTATCATTTTTTTCCTACCTAATGCCCTTCACAGTGTGATGTGACAGAGCTGTGGGAATGAAGGGAGAAGTTCTTCTTCACCATGCAAACCGTGACTGATTTTCAAACAGAATAGTAAGTATGTTAAGAAATGAAGGATAGAATGGTACTTAAAATACTAGGTACCTAGAAACTGCTTGCTAAAAAGCACTTGCTCCTCATCTCTATACTAAAGGTAGGATGGAAAGAAGTTATCTCTGCTTCACTTATCATGTCTCCATATCTTTGGGATACCTCTGCATGCAGGCTTGTTAATCATTCTAGAAACCAGTGAACCAATACTAGAAACCTATCCCATTCCCCTATAAGGTTGAAGATTTGAATCTAACAGTAACTAAGGCACCTTATAACTTTCTACCATGTTCTCTTCCAGACGTCCGAGAAGTGTGCAAAGGTCTTAGTTCTTCTACAGCTGCAGTCACCCTGGAGTCCAGGCACAACAAAGTTCTCAGGACAGACCATCCATGTCCACAGATGATAGTAACTATCCATGGGGGTGAGGCTGTACCCTGGAGCATGAGTATTCATCTCCTGAGAATCAGACTGTCTCCCCAATCAATAAGGATGTCTTTCAGCCACTTTGCAAATCAAAAATTGACATGACAATCCACCATATCACACCTTGCCCAAGTGTTGGACAAATCCAAGTAACAAATCTATCAAATTTACCCTAGTAAACCAATGGATTTATTAGGCTATGTACAAAAATGTGAGTGACCTCAAATCAGCCACACCATTGAAAAGTGTTATTCTAGCATGAAGGAAGACTTCCTCATAGCTGCCTAGATTGGATGCCCCCTTCAGTTAACTTCTTACCTTCTATTCGCTCCAGCACCTCCTGAGAGGGACCATGGGCAGAATTGCATAAAGGTAGCAAAGAAGTAGAAGAGGGAGTAAACAAAATCTCAGTTAATGACCTTCTTCACTATCTTCTGTGAGAGAATGTCAGATTTGGCCTTCTCATTTGAATAGTCACAGTTGTTAAAGATTATAAAAAGCATGGAGGACAGTATTTCACTACCCAACACTAGAATTACTTTAGTTTGACTTCATTTTGCATACTTATTGCTTTTAACTGCACTGACACTGACTCGTTCTCTTCCCAAATCACATTTATTAAACCTTCTTTCTCTGCTTTCCATCCTTACTCTTTAGTTGCTATATATGGATGGTGTGTGAGCCTAGTTCTTTTGGATTTCCACAGCCAGGACTTCTGCCCTGAAACTCCAGTCATGTGACCATGGGCTGAGGCAATAAGGATGTAGGTGGATTTCAGAAGATATTGATCAAAAGAAACAAATTTGTTAGAGAGGAATAATAAATTTAGATCTATATAATATGATAGATATAGTTAAAAACAACATATTATTGAAACTTTTTAAAATAAATATTAAATGTTATAAAAATGATAAAGCTATAAGGTAATACATACATTATCAGTATGACTTAGCCACAAATATGCATGTTTGTGCATGGATACTAAAACATCACCTTATTCATTATAAATGCAATTTTATCCATCAAGAAAAGATTTCAAAACTGTTAAATTTAGTGACTATGGTAAGTATCACAGACTACTATGTACAATAAAGACTGAAAAATTCTAGAAGGTCTTTAACCCTAAAGAACATAAGCTCAAGTAATGATGCAGAACTCAGTCACCTTTCCATCAATATGTCTGCCTGCATGTTGGCATGCTTTCCTGCCGTGATGACCATGGACTAAATCTCTGAGCTGTAAGCCAGCCCCAGTTAAATGTTTTCCTTTGTAAGAGTTGCCATGGTCATGGTGTTTCTTCACAGCAATGGATATCCAAGCTACAACATACTACAAACAGAATATTTCTTAAAATTTCAGTATACATTAATTTTGATGACTTAATAGACTCGTAAAGTTGTAAAGTATAAATGTTGACATTTTAATAGACTTGCACAAAGCTTTATGAAATAAATCTTAAAATAATTGCAATGCGATCACGTTGTCTTATGTCACTTTAATTTAGATTTGTTCTACTTTCAAACTGCCATTCATATATTATTTGTTTATGCTCTATTCTTGGAATCACAGGTTCTAAAGAAAACTACCATAGAATAAATGAGAAGTTGCCAGAGTCAACTATAACATAAACAAAAATCATATAAACCTGGGTCACACGACACCCTAATCAATAATTGTTAATTTTTCTGAGCCCAAGACATTTGATAGTGTTCAGAAAAGACAAAAATATGAGCTGAGTTTTGCTAATTTTCTTGAACTAAATGGAGAATAATGATTAAATTATAAGGAAATAATGTGTTTGTTTAAAGAACTATAGGGACTGGCCTGGGTGACAAAAATAGTTATCTCAAGGCTATTATGTAAAGAGAGGAAAACATACCCTGAATGATGTTCATTACTTAGCATGTAGCAGGGAAATCACACTCTGAATTATGTCCACTGCTTAGCATGTAGTAGGGAAAACACACCCTGAATAATGGATATTACTTAGCATGTCACAGGGAAACCACACCCTGAATGATGCCACTGCTTAGCATATAGCAATCCTGACCACATTCCCCTGCGAATCCTTTCTTCCTGCAGAAGTCATTTAATGTACTGGAGCACCTAAGGATGGATTTTGTTTCAGGGATGGTAATCCCCTCATTTTCTCAGGGATGAAAACTTCTTTCTCACTGGTCTTGTTTCCTTAACACTGTTTTTTGAAGTAGTGAATAGACATATTTGTTTCTGGAAAAAAATCGTCCATAATTTAAATTATAAAAGAATCATGTTCTTACTTGATACTGAAATTCTCTATGACTTAAAACCTCAATACTTACAAACTACCCTTTTATATGTATATTCTTTCGACTTATTTCTCCTTTTCAGTGCTGGGATTTTTATCTGGTGTGGATCAAGTCTTGTACATGTTGTCACAGGCTTTGTGAGTTTATATGTACATAAGTCTTTCATTGAGAAGACACTGTTTTCTTGGAGTCATCCCACTGGCTTTTAAAATCTTTCTACCTACCCTTGGGCACAAATACCTGAGCCCCAGGAGAAGAGGTTTGGTGAGGGGTAAATATTCCAAAGTTTTATAGTTTCTGCCTATTTTCCATATATGTGTATCTGTTATTTCCCATCTACTCCAAGAAGAAGTTTCTCTGATGAGAGTTTAATGGATACAGCAATACATCATTAAGAGACATTTTATTGTTATGGTATTTAACAGAATAATAAGATTTCCTCTAGTCCCATGACCTACCTGTCTATTCTCAGGTTCCTGGCCATTTTAGCAGTGTCAGATATGGGTGGGTTTCATCTCATGCTGTGAGCCTTAAATCCAATAAAAAAGTGCTTGGTTGATCCTCTAATATTTGTGCCACTATTATAGTAGTATAATTTACAGGCAGGCCACCGTTGTTCATCACAAGATTTGTAGCTGGATGAGACTGATGATTCATTTTCTCCACCTATAACATGTAAAATAATTTTCTAGTACCCTAAATAGTAGTCAATAGGGGTGAAGTTACCAGCCAGGCATCAGACCAATTTCTCTATGTTCTCAATGTCATGCATATGTGTTGTCCTTAGTAACAGGGCCTTACCGTTAAGTTGTGGAGAACAACAAATATCTTTGATAATATCCAGTGATGTTTGTGGTTTCCATGAGTACTGTTTGGCCAAAGATTCAATAAAATGTAACCCACGCCTGCTACTGGAGGTTTCACTTGGTGTCATGGGGCTTTGTCACCTCATTATATGGTGACTTCATTTCAACTTCTTTTATGTGTGTGTATTCATTAGGAAACTTGTAAGTGGTTGTTAGCTTCAGTCACTGGCACAGTTTGTGCTTTAGTACTCACTCAAGAGGCCTCTCAACCTAGTCCTTGACCTCCTTCTGTTTGTTTAATAAACACAATGTTTTCCATTTGAATCGAGGTTCTACATTTTTCAAAGTAATTTCAGATAACCTCCTCTAAAAATAACATTTTTGATGTCCTTATATTGAAAATGAAGAATTAGAGATATATCATCTGCACATAAATTACCTGGCAGGTAGTCAATAGCCCTGGTATTACAGTTTCTGATTTGAGATACCACATGAAGTCTTATTTGGTTTGAGGCATATATCACAGGCTTTTTTTTATAAGTGAGAACAGGAGCACTAATCCACTAATATACATAAAGAACTATGCCATACTATAAGGTTTATATTATTGGTACATATTTATATAAGACATTGAATTATTCTTTCATAGCGCTGTGTATCCTGCTAAATTTGATAAAAAGCTAAACACCGTTTAAAAGGGGATGAGAAAAAGGTCAGTAACAAACACCCTAAAACATCTATGTTATTATCAAAATCTGACTTGTTTATCCATCAAAAGAGAACAAGAGGAAAGAAAGTGATTTGATTGAAATAGGAACCATGTCTTGTCATAGGGAAGTGGCTGATGATGTAATTTCCTAAGTATGTTTCTAAGGAAAAATCTGTAAAACTCAAGTCCAGAAAAGCAAATGGTTTCATAGCTCACATTGCCTGAGAATGGCAGCTGAAAGAGTAATCTCAAGTCATCCCTGAGGTCTGTGATCTGATGCTCCAGTATAATCAGAAAGAGAAAATGAGAGCCAGATTGTTGTTCTGACCCTGGAAGTTTAAAGCTATCTTAACAGGAAAATGGAAATGCTCTGATTCAGAGACAGTTATCTTTAATTTGTGTAGTTTTTCTGATCCGAAACCAGCTGCTTTCTTCAAACTCAGTGGGTGGGAAGTGGAGGTACATCCAAAGGAAAGATTACAATAAAACTTCCTAACAAGTCATGAGTCACATAAAAAGAAGAGCAACTATATTGGGCAAATGGCATGATCCATGTCTTTGTGTTTTAACAACTGTAAGTAAATACTTAAAATATGAACACTGGTTGATTTAACAGGAAGAACCTATGATTCAATAGAAAATAACAATAGTTGCTTTTAACACTCTTTAAAGTTGATCTGGCTATACAAGGAAAATAATCCCAACCATTCAGTAATTCTACAAGACACACCAGAGCCTTGGTTCAAGTTTAATGTAGGTAGGAGGCAAAGGTATATTCAGAGGTAAAATACAAAGACATTTAGGACAGTTGTGTGGCAAGATCAAGTCATAGCCATCACTTGGAGGAGATGATAGAAAGTCACTATGTCCAACTGCTTCTAATCCAGTGCTAGATGCTAACCCTCTCTTTAATTTTGAAGACATACCAAGTGAAAATGTACATTACCATATAGGAAATTAAAGTACATTAATCAGCCAATTCTCAAGTGTGCCTATCAAGGCTGTGATATTCACTAATTATATTATTAATGAACTTTCAGAATGAAATCGTGTCAGAGCTTTGTATGGCCTTTCCTTTACGGGTATGTAGTTCTTTAAAATCCACACAAATGCTGTATAAGGCATCCTGAAAAAGGTATGATGTTCATTCCAAATGATTTTAAAAGTGCGCATGAACAAGCATCCTAGTGAATCAATTCTAGATTTAGAGCTCTTTGAAAAGGGGAAGCAAATGACAACATTGCTTACAAAAGACCTGATTTTACAATGTCGTTTATCTACTGTTGCATAGAGGAACATGCCATACTACTGGAGTACAGTGCACATTAGCAAAATTAACAAAAAAATATTTAATGCTTATGTTTCAGATTCAGGCATTGCCTCTTGTTGCAAGATTTGCTTTTGTTTTCCTTTTGGCAAAAAAGGAGCTGCTATCTGTCCTGACAGCGTGGAAGCATATACATAAGCACTATAGGAGATTAAATGGGATATAAGGAGAAAAAAACCTGGAATTTCAAATCTCATGAAGAAAATAAGATATATGAGCATAAAAAGGTGATATCAGCAAAAAATGTTATTTCTACAACTCCTATTTCTATTTCTTCTGAAGAGTTGAGAAACTAAGTTATGAGCTATAAACTATCTCCTTGAGCAAATCGAAATGCATATCTTTCAGCCAAAGAATGACTATTACTAAGAAAATAATTACATTATATATCTCAAAGAAATCTGTGTACCTAAAGTATGTACTACATATGTGTACCTAAAATTAAATATTTGAATTATACATTAGACTTGTAGGTAATTTCCAGACAGTAAGGTGTAATAATGATCTTTAGTACCTGGAGTGCTAGGGAACGGGCCAAAGTAATAACACATTTAAAACAATGATTGGATATAATACACATTAAATAAACAGGTTTTTTTCTTAGAGAATCGGCTTTTGGGGTTGTAGGCATGAATGAAAATTGTCTGTAGAATCCCTCCTTGATGTCCTATAAGCATACACTCACAGCAGATATCAAAGGTAATGGATTGATGTGCCCCAAGGAGCTGTCTTTGCCTTTTCCATAGCCAAGGTAGGCATGGGAGCTGCTGTGAATGTTAAGGCTCCTGAGCTGTGACAGAGGGCATCATGCTAGTGCCCAGATAGCTAAGGAGGGGAACTTTTTGAAACCTAAATATTTAAAACCAGCATCCAGCCATAAAAGACAGAATTGGTTTGATATGATGCTGAAAGGAAAAAACTCCAAAGCGATTAAAGCCTAATTCCTAACTAAGCCAGTGAGAGAGAAGCAGGAACAGACTTTAAATTGATTCCTAGTAATAAAGAAATGTGACAGTTCTTTCTTCCATTGTTGAAACGAGCCTCACCCCCACTACAATTTATATTATTTTCCTCTTCCTCCTTCCTCTCCCATCTCAGAATGTAATCTCATCAACATTGTCCATCTCCTGAGGTAGAAGATTCACACGGATGTGTAGGAGCAGTGTTGGCATCATTTTCTTAGTATTTGTTAAATGCAGGAGAGAACAACCAAACTCTGGAATTTGAGGAATTGTTCAAAGTATGTTGTGCAAAAGAGTGCTTCATACAATGTGTCATCTAAGAGAAGAATGAACATGGAGGGGAGTGCAGGTGGCTGTGGGGCCCTAAAGGTATAGTCCCAAGGCACTCACTTCAAACAGGTAGGGTTTTTTGTAAGCATTCATGATACATCAAAATAGTCATGAATTTGACATCATACTGCAAAAAGTGTTCCATGCATTCTACCACATATCTACCACAATAATGGTCAAATAAAGCTAATATATCAGGAGCAGATTTGTTTATCTTATGAATTTGATACACCATTGTGTGGTTTTCTTAATAGAAATTATACTGCAGTTTGAAAACTACATTTTCTTTCTTAAAAGTTTTAATACTTTAATTATAAAAACAATACAGGCAAATGTTTAACAAACTGAAAACTATATATAAAAAACTATATATAAAGTAGCAAAAGAAGTAAAGCAAAAGAAAACCAATAATAAAATTCAGTTGTCAATCAAGTGATATCATTGATGATATTTTGTTTTTAAAAGTCCTTGTGCAAACTCTGCATGTCTTCTCTCATACACAGATCCTAGCCCCTATGCTTTAATGCTGTGTGCTTCCCTTGAAGTATTAGGGAATCTGGAACCTAGAAAGGGGATGGCATGGCACCTTAAAATGGGACATACACTACCACATAGGTTAACTGAGGTTGGAGAGGGATTATATTGTGGGTTGAAAGGTTCAAATGGGGAGAATGGTGGAGGAGAGAAAGGAATGGGGTGGGCATAAACAAAAGGAAGGTATCAGAACACTGCTTAATATCTGCTAAACAACATAAGGTTTGAAGGCAGATATCATGCAAGAATAGACAACACAGGTCTTAGAAACAATGGATTGTTAAAAATCAAAATCCACCTGTTAAGTGTGGGGTACCACCATAGGAGCTGTTGGTTATAGAGACCCCAGAGCTCCCCCTTAAAAAGAAATACAGGCTCTTGCCATTCCTCTTGGTTACTCATACCAGAATGTGATAAAACCTTGATAAAAACCCTGCTGCTGTAGCCATCCCATGTCTGAGATGAGGAGAAATGAAGCTGAAACTGAGCTAAAAGATGGCTCCTTGATGGCTGTTCTCATAGCAATAAATGGTGCTATGCAAACTGCTATGAGCCAAAGACATTAATAGCATAACCCAGCTGTGAACTCTGTGAATTATAATAGTAACCTGTCAGGCAAGACAGGCCCACTGGTATAATGATGACATAACTGTCATATGGGAGAAACCTAAGGAGGCTGCTTGGCTGAATAAACATAGCCCTAAACTACCTCCTAAATACCTATGTTTATAGTTACAGACAAAGGCTATTCTAAAACATAAACAGGAAAGCTTTCCCTTGTAGTGAGCCTAGATAAAAGCAAAGACCCCTGGCTGTACATGATGCTGAGAATAAAGGATTGTGGAAGGTCCTAGATAAGACATTTATACCAACCCTTTAGGTTCAGGCACATTTCAGAAAAGGCCTGGAAACAATGTCATAGCTATGGCAGGGCAGAGGGGCAAGACATGGACATGGGAACCACTGACTCACAGCAGCACTGCATATTGACAATGGGGCCACAGAAATCACGCCCTCCAAACCGTAAGCTATAGGGGGGAAGGGCCCACAGGGACCAAGCATATACACACACTATTCCTCTGTTGGAAACACACAGATCTGGGAGATGGGGAGGCATGGTATCAATCTGTGTACTCACTGAAGTGGCCAGTAGTCTCTGATGACTGGTTCTAAATTCAGAATCACATAGGTAGCCTTGATTAAACTTCATGGGACACACAAACACACATGCACACACTCACATACACACACACACACACACAACATAAATAAGGGATAGAGATTTTTTTGGAAGGAAGTGACTAAGATAGAGGAAGGTGGGAAATGGAGAGGAAATGGTAGAAAGAGCAAAAATATGTAGTGTACATATATGAAAGTATATATAAAAAAACAATGAGAAACAAAATGTAAATGATCAGAACTTACTAGTGAAAAGAAACAAAATATCTCTGTGTGTGTGTATTTTTATGAGAATTGTTTTTCCATGTTCAGATTCCAGTATTCACTATCACAAAATTAACATATTGAGCTGTTCCATCACTGTAAGGGATTGTGTGGCAGCATCCTTTATAGGTGTTGCCTTCCTTCCTTTGCTCACACCATAGCAGCGTCTTTTCTAATTTTCACTCCTACAGTTGTGTCATTTCAGGTCTGTACTGTACGCAAGATGCTGACTCTTCTCTCAGCACAATGCCTTTAACGCTGATTGAGTTGTATGTCTCAGTGCTTTGTGCATTTTAATTGGCTGAGTGATACTGACACGGATGTTCTGCAGTGCTATGTGGGTTACTGACTATTTACAAGAGGGCCATGTACTAAAAAAGACTTAGTCTCCACAAGTCTCCTGCAAAACACACATTACCACCTACGGACACAAAGCAATGAACCAGCCTGAGCTTTCTCTAGAACCTCCACACACCCACTCCAAATCCTTTTTACTCTAATTCATGTTCCCTTCTCAGGTGTTTCATTACAGTGTTGGAAAACTGTCTGCTGTGCAGTTTATTCACATACATCTGGATTCCTGAAGTATGGTTGTCATAAGTTGTTTAAATATTAGTAGTGCAAGTTATACATAGAAAACCTTCTTCTGCAGAGCAAAAGTGTTTAAAACATTTTATTTATTCACTATGATGTTATTAATAAAATTATATATTAAAGTATTACAAAAGCAGTTTTTATCATTTGAAGATGTCTATCAATAATGCTTTAAAAAGCCACTGGTTTGATACCCTAAACTTTGATCCAATTTATTTAAAATTTTACAGGTTACTTTTATATATTTTAATTATCTAAAGTATTGTATATATTATTCAATATAGCAATAGGATATAAATGACATACTATATTATATTAATTCACATATATGAACTTCTAAAAGCATGGTGTTACATTTTACAAAGAGTAAAATTAGGATAAAATATTATTTCTCTTTGTGCTTTTCTTCATTTTATGAACTTTGTGCAATGTTCTCCTATTCTGTCATTTTAAAGAAATTAATGTTTAAAATAAAATGATAAGATTTAGGTGAGAAAGTGGCCCTCTAAATAAAACTTAAAACTCCAAGTACAAAATTATAATAAGCTACTTTATAATTACTAATTAGTATGGCAAAGGATTGATTTATATTTATTCTCCTCCCCCCTCACTCTGTGTACGAGAGAGAGAGAGAGAGAGAGAGAGAGAGAGAGAGAGAGAGAGAGAGAGAGAGAGAGACTTTAAAATTTATGGAACACAAACCTAATCAAAGCAGCACGTTCCTTTCTATGTGTGGCAGAGAGTACAAAAGCCTGATATTTCTGAGAAAATGCAAACTGAAATATCCCTTGCTTTAAATTCAGAATAATTTTCTTTAAAACTTTTTCTTGCAAGAAGATAATTATTTAAACTCTGCTGGGTGGAAAGCAGTGAAGGGACAAGTAGAGACAATAGTGCTGTGTGCAATTATTAGTGGCTGGATGTAATTATTAAAGGATCACTTTTAAAATGCTGAAACTCAACAACCATATTATTTTCTGTTCAGCCTCTATTCATGCTAACTCTTAGAAGTTTGAATATCCCCATTAGTTAGTGACTGTAATATCTACCCTGCATGATAAAATAGAAACACATTCATTGGGTTAGTATGTTTTAATTACTTAATTATCTAATAAACATCTTCCAGTAGTACATTTCAATTCTATATCATCAGTTCCCATCACTTTAATTTTTGCAATCTCCCTCCACTTCTATTACAGAAACTAATACAATAGAAGAAAACATTAAATTGATGCAGATAAACTAAACAATGCCTCCTATATTGATGGTTGGACTGCATACTATGTGAGGTTAAAAATCTTGAGATCTGAGATATTCAGGGCTATCTTAAATATCATGAGATTGTGTTTACATTTCATACATAAGAAGGTATCCCTATATGGTCCCTTGCTAAGTTTCTTAACTCTTTTGGAATAGTTATATTATTCTGAATTATATACTCATATGTACATGTAATTCTACAAACAAAATTAGTAAATTATGTTTTTAATGGGTCTAATATTTACCACTTCTATGGTGAAGAGTAAACATTTATTGCCTTAGATAGTAGCTGTGCTGTTTTACACTTATTATCCATTTTAATCTCCTCAAAATTATCCATAGTGGGTAGTATACAGAAATAAAAATTTGGGCACATTTTCTACATTTGAGACAGGTGACATGAAAGAACGTTCCACAAGGTTGTTATGACACTCACTAAAGTGAGTTTCAAACATTCTTTTGAATGCCTGTCAGAGCTCTCAGGGGTGCACTCCAGGCTGTGAGCACTGCAGCATGAATCTTAAATGGTCTTATTAATAAGAACGAACCCAGAGCTAGGTATTTGGGCGACCACTGGAAGATTAGAGAAGCAGAACAAGCCACAGCTTCCTCACCTTGCCAATTCCTCAGCTGATCCTGTTTCCTCAGACTGGAAGCCTCTGAGTCCTCATCCAGAATGGATCTCAGCTGAACTGTGCTGCTCAAAAGCCTAAAAACTTAACCAGGCTATAGTTCCTTGTCCTCATGCCTTAAATACCTTTCTGCCTTCTGCCATTACTTCCTGGGATTAAAGTCATGAGTCTCCATGCTTGGCTGTTTCTAGTGTGGCATTGAAATCAAAGAGATCCAAGCAGATCTCTGCCTCTGGAATGCTAGGATTAAAGGCATGTGTGCCACTATTTTCTGGGCTCTATATCTAGTGGCTGTTCTGTTCTCTGACCCCAGATAACTTTATTAGGGTGCACAATATTTTGGGGAACACAATACCACTGTCTCAAGAAAGACAAATGTATAACCTTGTAGCTTAAAAAGACAGAAAAATACTTCCAGGACACTATTAAACCACCAGGCAGAATAGAATGGAAGAGAAAAAAATTCATTGTCAGGTAGACCTGAGGAGGTTGAATTCTGAAATGCATTCAGTGATTGCAGTAAGATCAGGTAATTTACTAGGGTCTTAATATCTTTTTGAACATTACTAACTGTAGGGTTAGTGTGAGGATTATATATAAGATATATAAGGCTCTTAAGTACATTGTTTGTAATCTAATCCTCCAATAGTGGTAGGTGGTTATATGCTTATTAAATTAGGAAACAGTTCTACAGTCATATTCTCTAAAAAATAAACAGTATTCAAGGATACATTACACAGTGTCCATCCAAACAGGGCATAGAATGCTTGTAAATTTACAGTTTAATTTGAAGTCAAAATAATAATATTCTAAAATATACCATCTGAAAAAATTAAGCTGGTTATTTTTAAATTTTATTGAGAGTAGAATTTATCAAAATTATCCTTTTACTAGATAAATTTAATATTTATATTCATAATAAATAATTCATAAATTAATATTCATAATACATTTCCTGATCAATAACTCCCCTTTATGTGTTTATCCAACGTCAGCAAGTGGGCATAGGTAAGAAAAGTTTAGTAATATTTTTGCAATGTAAAAATTCAATGAAAGCAGTACTCCATGGAATTGCAGACTATCTTCAGAGAATGAGGAAGCAGCCTCGATTTTGGATGCTCATTACAAAAAAATATGTAAAGTCAGTGAATATTTTAGCACATATGTTTTTACTAGGTCACTTAGTACTGCAATAGATGCAATAATGTTACTGATATTTTAGTAACACAATCACTCTTTCCTGACATTATTTTCTTTAAAAAAGTTAGCAATAAGTTCAAGAGCTCAATGAAACCTTCTCCCACTCTCTTTAAAGGGCAAATAGAATGCAAGGCAATAAAACAATCTGATGAATCCCCAAAGAAAAATATCCTGCGAAACAGAAAGCTAAAGCGAACAAGCAGTAATTTCTCATTACATTCTGTTATCTTGACTGTGTAATGAACAGAAGTTCCTTAACTAGAACAAGCAAGTTTTCAGCTCACATAAATCTTAAGTCAGTACCACAATTATGGATGGGTCCTTTTTAAAACCATCTTTGATCACATACAACAAAAAGATGAAACTTGTGACTTTATTTTTAAAATATGGTGACAACAGAGGAACCATAGTAAATATTTCTGCAAACTAATAAGAGAAAGCACATACATATTTATTTCTGACTAACACGTTATCTATCTTTTCCTTCACATATTATGGCTATATTTTATTTAGCTCACTTAAATTGACTCTTCATTGGCCTGATAATATGAGTCTGTGAAACACAGCTCCATGATGGTGCCTTCAGAGAAACAATGACAGACAGAGCACAAACACAGAGAAGAAATGCTGCATGGTGCAAAGAACTCGATTCTCCTCAGAAGGCAGCTAACAAAACAACTGGAGTAAAAAAAAATAGTGATTATGGCTTTAAACATATTCAGAAAAGATGCGGTTTGCAAAACATAGGCTATTTAAAAGAATATCCACTAGTTAAGAACATAATGATGTCAAAATGTAATCATTGTGGTCATCATGACCACATCATCTATGTTGCTTTCCTTAACCCAACTGCAAACAAACAAACAAATACAGACTATCCATCAAAATCAAATCTTAAGATGTATCCATCCTGCAAGAATGTTCGCAGAAGGAGGTCAAGGAGGTCAACTTTGGTACACTCTCATTGGAACTGGCATGTTTAAGTTTTCATCAAAGTGGCTCTGAGTAATCAGACATCCCTCTTCTCCTAAGATCTGGTAGGAATAAAGTGTTACTTAAAGGCTAAGCTTTTTTCCAATACAACTTCACATACACAAAAAGGAATCAAAAGGCTTCTTTAATAGCTAGGAGAAAGTCTGTTCATTCTGAAGACTGAATTTTAACCTTTTTTTTGGTCTAAAAATGTACTCTCCACATGAATGATTTGTTTTCATCTTTTCTCAATCCAAGGAGGTAAAGAGCAAACTCTAAAAACATGATGGCTTTCTGCATGTCTGCACTGTCTTGAACAATGATTTAGTCAACACCATCACTTGTCCTTGGTCTTCTGGGATTGCCCCTTTCATTGCCATATGAAAATGGCAACTGTAAGCTACTCCCAAACATTATTACCTCTCTGAATGTGCTATCTTATATCCCAAGCCTATCCTCAAGCAAAGATGCACATTTGTAGTCTCAGAAGTAGGGCAATGACCTCCTATCATTGGTGGTGCTGGAACCTAAAATCTGTTTTCAGGTCTCTTCATGGTAGATGTATAAGTTTACGTCTTAGCTGAAATTTCTTTTATTAATATAAAATGTAAAATCACACCATATCTAAGATACTTTCCTATCAGAAAATAACCTCACATAGGGTGGATTGTGGCACCTAAGAGGAGCTGTGTAAGTGACTAATGAATGGTTTAAGCACAATATGATACAGTTTGTAAATGAGAATGCATAAATAAATCTATCCTGCTCCCTTTTTAGAAAAAAAAAAGAGAGAAAAGAAGATCTCACTGAATGGACATTTTCTCTTTATTTAAATAAAACCTAAAAGACTGAATCAGGATTTGCTGTTCTTGCTGATGAAATGCTCCCCTTGTTTCAATAAAGTGGCATTATCATAAAGCACTGAGTGAAACACAGTAATAATAGCCTTCTGTGGGATTGACTGATGTACTTACAGATCCACTGTAATCAGAAAACAGCTTTTCATTATGGCAATTTTACAAATCATATGACAATCACCTTCTTTCAGTGTCCCCCACATGCTCACTGGGATATGGGAAACAGGAAAACTCTAAGGTCTGTCATATAGCTCTCTCTATCTGTAAATCAAGAATCTCATCAAGGTAGTCACGGTAATGGACCTTGTAATGAAGGATTATAATGAGCTAGTGGCAAAGTAAACATTTTCACTGATGGTCTCTGAGTGACATCACCAATAACAGAAAATGCAGTTGATAGTACACATACCCCCCTACTAATCTCTCTGTCTCTCTCTCTCTCTCTCTCTCTCTCTCTCTCTCTCTCTCTCTCTCTCTGTCTCTCTCTCTCTGTCTCTCTCTCTCTGTCTCTCTCTCTCTGTCTCTCTCTCTCTCTGTCTCTCTGTCTCTCTCTCTCTCTCTCTCTCTCTCTCTCTCTCTCTCTCTCTGAAAACAAGTAGAAAAATATCACACACCTATATTCTAGTTCTTGGACTAAGGAATTCTTTCTCTGTCCAGTATGAAAAAAAATTCAATATAGTAAACCTGAAAAAAGTCTTAGGTGAAAATATTGTGATTTCTCCCAAATTAGCAAAGCCAGAGTTTTCATACACTGTTCCATACACATATACATTTTTTGTAAAAGTTTCTGTAGGTGTGTGGGTACAGTGGCTTACAGGACTGCTAGGAAAATTGAATCTCACCTCTGAGAGTCTATTATCCTAAACTCTGTCCACTTTGTCAATACATTGATACAATCAGCATAATTGGGAAAAAATCTGTCTTCCTAAAAACTAGAATTCACCCATGTGCATGACATGTTAAGGCCTTAAATGAGAAACAGCACAAATGAGACATTAGTGGAGAGGATTTGGGCTGATTAATCTTGTAGAGAACACCAGGAGCTTCTTCCAGTTGCCATTATCCATTGGAGTGAGGAATCCCAGAAATACATTTACATTCAACTATCTATATAGTGGTAAGAAATACTGGGTAACTCGATAGAAAAATATCACAAATAAAATATATTCTCCATTAGAGGCAAAGAAGATTTAGCATTTTTATCCAAACAATCTTAGAACAGTCATGTCAGATACTCAAGAAAAACCTCTAATGAAAGAATGCTCTTTTATCCAATAATGCTTCGCTGTCTCTCTCTATAAAGCTGTCCCCAACTTTGAGAATTACTGTCCCTCTCAGCTTGTCAAATAAAGCAACCAAACAAAAAGCCCCAAACACCCCAAGACGATCATTAAATACTAAACAATTAAATGAATCTCCCTGGGAAGGGAAAATAGAATAGATGCCACAGGGGACACTGAGGGTTTGTGGGAATGGTAACAGGAGGGATCAGGATGGAGAGATGGAAGGAAAGAGTACTGGGAGAGAAAACTGGAACTGGGGTCATCTTGGAAATGAGCTAGAAACCTAGGGCAGTAGAAGCTCCCAGGAATCTACAAGGGTTACCATCACTAAGACTCCTAGTAATGGGGATATGGATCCTGCTGGTCATCTCCTGTAACAAGGCAAGGCTTCTAGTGAAGGGATTGGGATAACAACCCAGCCACAAAGTTTTTGACCTACAATTTGTCCTGCCTACAAGATGTGCTGGCATAAAGGTGAGTGCAGAATTTAGGGGAGTGGCTAACCAATGACTGGTCCAGCTTGAGACCCATGCCATGAAAGGGAATCACCTCTGCCACTACTTGGAGGGCCAGGAACCAGAGGCTGGATAGTTTTGACACTGAGGATAGGACCAAACATGACTGGTAAAATAAAAGAAAGAAAGAAAGAAAGAAAGAAAGAAAGGAAAGAAAGGAAGGAAGGAAGGAAGGAAGGAAGGAAGGAAGGAAGAAACAAACAAATGAAATGATTCCTAATGATCTTCTGCTATACTTGTAGGCAGGAGCCTAGCACAGCCATCCTTAGAGAGGCTTCATTCAAAAACTAATGGAAAAAGATGCAAAGAACCACAGCCAATCATTAGGCAGAGCTTGGGGAATCCTGCAGAAGAGGGGATAAAAGGATTGTAGGAATCAGAGGGGTCAAGGAAAGCACAAGAAAACCCACCGAATCAACTAACCTAGGCTTATAGGGGCTCATAAAACAGGAAGCTTGCATGGATCTGACCTAGGTCCTCTGCATCCTCTGCATGTATGTTATGCTTGTGTACCTTGGTCTTCTTGTGAGACTCCCTCCTAACAGTGGGAATTGGTCTGTCTTTGATTGCTTTTCCTGCTTTTGGGACCCTTTTCCTCCTACTGGGTTGCTTGTCCAGCCTTAATAGGAGGGACAGTACAACTTGATATGCTATGTTTGTTTGATATCCTTGGGAGGCCTGTCGTTTTCTGAGGAGAAATGGAGGAGGAGTGGATGGTCATTGAGGGGGAAGGACTGGAAGAGGGGGAGAGAGAGAAAACTGTGGTCAGGATACAATATATTAGATAAGAATAAATTAATTAATAAAAATATTGAAAGATGATTATATCTACTCATCCATGATTAGAATAAAAGAATCTGGACATACATACATACACATAAATATTGATGCTGTTTCTTCTAGTTTGATGGGTTAGATACTATCTTTATTATTTCCTGTTTATTGAGCTTTGGTCTTGGGGAAAAAAGCCATAATTAAAATTAAAAATATATATAAATGAGTGATTGCTTATACAGCTCAGTGGTAGAGTACTTGTCAACTATACACTGGATGTTAGATTTTAGTTCTACCAAGAGATACACAGACACAGACACAGACACAGACACACACATATTCATAAGTACATAAATGAGTAAGTGACACCAAAATTTACTGTCAAAAAGAAAAATACCTGGTTTCAGCTAATAAAGACTCAGGATTTAGCAATTTAAGTTTGAAGCCTAGTTTTCCTTATGTCACATTGCTCAATATATGCCCTAGCTTAATCTCGAATTCAGTTTGTCTAATTTAGCAAATACTTCACCTCTGTAGTTCTCAAGTTGTGTGCCAAAGCATCTCAGAGTGTTGCAATGAAGTCACAGAGATGCCAAAGGTGTTTCCAAAACAGCTAATGAAGTAGGTTAGACTCAACTTCTGTTTGATAATACACAAATCACTATGGATTGGTAGGTCACAGTCTTAACATTAGATCTTGTTTTTAATGACATGTATATTTGCAACCCTGACTTTTTTTTTTATTTTTTCGAGACAGGGTTTCTCTGTGTAGCTTTGTGCCTTTCCTGGAACTCACTTGGTAGCCCAGGCTGGTCTCGAACTCACAGAGATCCACCTGCCTCTGCCTCCCGAGTGCTGGGATTAAAGGCGTGCGCCACCACTGCCCGGCTGATTTTTTTTTTTTAGTGACCAATGGAAGAAAAAACAAGTAGCACTTTAGAAATAATTGAAACTGGACATGCTATCTGTTTTGCTCAATGTTCTATTGCTGTGAAGAGACATCATGACCACAATAGCTCTTACAAAGAATTCATTTAGTTGGAGCTGGTTTACAGCAGACATGGTAGCTGCGAGTTCTACATCTTGATCTGGAGGGAAGGCAGCAGGGAGAGAGGCGGGGGCTGGGCCTGGCTTAGGCCCTTGAAACCTCAAAGCCCACCCCCATTGACACACTTCCTCCAACAAGGACACGCCTACCTCAACAAGGACACCCCTCCTAGTATAAGCATACAAAACTATGAGCCTATAGGTACCATTCTTGTGCAATTAACATATTTCACTCCCTGGCCTCTGTTGGCTTATAGTCATATAAGAAATGCAAAAATGCATTCAGTCCAACTTTAGAAGTCTTGATAGTCTGTAACAGTCTCAACACTGTTTAAAAGTCCAAGGTCTCTTCTGAGACTCATGGCAATCTCTTAAGTGTAATATCCTGAAAAAACAAAATTGAAAAGTAGATCACATATTTCCAACACACAATGGCATAGGATATGCATTACCATTCCAAATAGGAGGAAAGGGGTCATAGTGAGGAAATACTAGACCAAAACAAGAACAAAAATCAGCTAGGTAAACTCCAAACTCTTCATCTCCATGATTGATGACAAAGAGCTCTTTGGATATACAATCCTTTCAGCATTTTTGACTGAAATATATGTCTTTCTCTTGGGTTGGTTCCACTCCCTGTTAGCAGCTCTCTTTGGCAGGTATTCCATGGCTCTGGCATCTCCAACATTTTGGGGTCACCACTAATAGCCACACAATAGCATCAGTGCTAGGCTGCCCTGAAATCTTCCCTGCCAATGCTATTAATCCAAATTTTTCAATTTAGCCTCAGGTGGATTTTTCAGACAAGGGCAAACAGTAGCCACATTATTTGCCAAAATATCACAAGAATGATCTCTAGTTTAAATGCTAATATTCTCTTTCCAATCTTCTTGAACTAGCCCTCCACTATACACATATACAGAGTTCAAATCACCCTCAGCATCACTGCCTTCCATGTTCCTACTAGTATGGGCCATTAAGCTCTGCTTAAAGCATTCAAATGCTTTCCTATTCCAGCGTCCCAAAGTCCAGATTCCACCAACAAGCATCATGGTCAGGTCTGTCACAGAAACACCCCATTCCTGGTACCAACTTCTGTCTTAGTTAATGTTCATTTCTATAAAGAGACGCCGTGACAATTACAACTCTTATAATGGAAAGTATTTAACTGGGGATTGCTTACAGTTCAGAGGTTTAGTCCTTTATCCTCATGACAGGAAGCATGGCAGAATTCAGGCAGACATGGTAGCTGAAAGTTCCAAATCTGAATCCAAAGACAACAGAAAGAAAGAGGGACACTAGACCTTTCCTAGGCCCTTGAATCCTCCAAGCCCACCCCCTAGTGACACACTTTTTCCAAGGCCACAGCTCCTAATAGTGCCACTCCCTGGTGACTAAATAATAAAATCTATGCACCTGTAGGGGTCATTCTTATTTAAACCACCATCCCATCTAAATCTAAGTGTTGAGAAGCTGTTTAGGGCCTGATGGACATACAGACCTGACAGAGAATCTGGCCCATAACTGTTTATTTAAAGCAAGTATTATTGTTTCTTTTCACTTACATGCACTCTTTCCAAATAGTTACAAAAATGATAGCACATAAATATTTGTAAAGTTCCTTGGGGCTAGCAGTTTGATGATCAAACTTATAAAATGTATCTTTTACCAGGCAACTATTATTGAGACAGGAAGGGCAGTATGAACTATTAAATTGTAGAAACTTCTGTTTAATCTCATTAATGAATTTCAAAATTCTATCCAAGAGGAAGGATCTTTGTAAGCACAGGGTTACCAACAACAACCTTGTATCGAGTTGGCAGGCTTAGATCAGTTTGTAATTGTAATGGAACCTGGGAATGGATAATTATATGCTGAGCTATTCCAGTTTAATTCCATTGCAAAACAGAGATTTGGAAGGATGAGACTCAGAAGGAAAGGAATCTTGAGTGAAGATCTAGGTGATACTCAAGTCTCACTAGCTTGCTGTCTAATACTCTTTCACCAAAGGGAACTCTTGATTCTCAGTGTCATGAAAAAAAGCAGTGACCTACATATAAGAATAGTGCAAAGTATTTCATTATGTAAAATTTTAATGCTTCCAGGGCTCTGGAGACTTTGTCTATGCTTAGAGGTCGGAGTGAGGAAGCATTAATTAAAATAAATGTTTCCAAAAGAAAAGTAGCCAAATACCTATATATATTTTTAAAAAACTGTGGTGTCACATGACAGCAACTATAATTAAATTTCATGATTTATTTCTTAAGTAAAAAGATCGAAAGAAAATAAATTCCTCAAATTATCCCTGTATAATTTGTATGACTAAAGGCATGGCACACAGATTTCTAATTTAACAAAGACTAAAAGAAGCACTTGTGTAGACATAAACATGCAAGCTTCCTGTGTTCTCCCAGGGGCAAATATCTTTCAGAGTATACCACATTAATCAAAATTAATATTTAAAATAATTAAAAATAATAACCCCTGCAATAGACATTATAATATACACATATTTAAAATTCAATAGAAGTGTTAAACTTAACATGCATATTATTCTGTTCAAAAAATTCCTAATTCTCACCAATAGAAGTTCTTCTTACCATTAAAGATACAATAACTAGGCAGCTGCACTACTGGTGTCTCAGAAAAAAATTTCATGCAAAGGAAGAGAACATGTAGTTTAACCTTCTGAGCAGAGAAACAATGTAAGAACTGTAAAGTTAAGAATTATTCTTAAATTATCCATCCATCCATCCATCCATCCATCCATCCATCCATCCATCCATCCATCCATATTTGCTGATTCCATTCTTTGGCATACATTACATTATTCATAGAAGAGAAGCTGTCCTGTTTCTTATTGAATTCCCAATCAAATGCATGGGAGTTACAAGTTAGAATAAGCTCTGCTTCAGCTTTTCATTATTTTGATCCTTGAATTCCATGCTGAGATTAATTTAAAAAGAATATGTAGGATGACAGTGATGTACTGATGTTTCACTAAATGTGTGGCACCTATAGTATGAATCTATTGCTGAGAGGCATGCAAATGGGAAAACAGACGTTGACAACAATTACATGTGCCCTGTGTACTGACTTCTACTGAGAAGTGTCCCATCTGCTGTCTTGCTTAGAGGTATTTCCAGTATCAATTGCTTCCTCTCTTGAGATAGAGTTGAACATTATGAATAGAAATAACCCACCCAAAGGGTTGGGTGCTAAGCCATGGTAATAAACCTTAACATAATGGAATAAGTTATTCCTCAAAATAAAAGTAGCTTTTAAGTTTTTAGGTAGGCAAGTCACAGTATTTCAGGAATAGCAAATAAAAGCAGAGATTGTAATCTGAGAAACAAATCTCCCATAAAAAGACAAGCACTATTCATTCTTATGAGTTCTACTCGAAATCCTCATAGCAAACTAATTTTTTTCTAAAATTTAGGCTTTTACTTTTAGAAAGTATGTGATTTTATTAATAGATTTAGGAAGTACAATGATGTAGCATGTTAGTGTTCATTATTATGTTTTTTTATAAATATAAAAATAATTTAATCTATTGCTTCATAGATATAAAACAAATATAATATAAGCTAATAACGATTTTACAAAATACTATCGCTTGAAAACTACAAAATAATAGTGTATAATAGCTTCATGTATTTAAGTACTTCAAGGCAATTTAACTGTTCTGTTCTTTTTTAATCTTAAATTCAGAGTTTTAACAGTAACATTTGAGGGAAAATTTCACAGTTGTTATTTAAAGCAAAATCATGCAATATTTAAAAGTTTTAAAAATTTTAATATGGGGGATTTTGAGGTAAAGTCTTGCTTTGTATCCCATGGTGGCCTGAACATCTTATGTAGCCCAGTCTAGAGTAAAATTCCTGGCAATCCTCCTTCATCAACATCTCAAGTGTAGAGATTACTTTCATGAGCCACCATGCCCAGCTCAGAAACTTTAAAATAATGTTTGAAAGCTGTCTCATTATTTTAATTGTACTTACCTACAAAAACATAATAAAATAACCTGACTTGAATTTCATCCTTTTATTCTAAGTATCATATATAATATGCATTTTATGAAGTATTTTAGAGTTCTAAAAGCTTGTTCTACTGTGTAAAATAAGTATCCTAGACCTCAAAAGACAAATATTGTATGTATTCTCTTATGTGTGGATGTTAGCTTTTAAACACACTCCAATACTTATAACCACAGAGAGTATGTGTATTATAAGGGAAGAAGGGAGGGTAGGCTATCCCATGAAAGAGAAAATAAAATACACAGTTATATAGAGACGGGGATAGGGGGAGACCGGAGTGGGAAGATTAAAAGGAGAGGGGAGGCAAGAGGGCTGCTTAGGGGAGGAATACAGGGAGGGACACCTGACACTAAGGGAAATTTGAGAGGTCAAATGAAAACCTACTACTAGAGAAGCTTTTTTTTTTGTTTGTTTTGTTTTTCGCTTTTTTTGTTTGCTTTCTGAATTCACTTGTAAGGTGCTCAAACTACAGAGATGCTGTCTCTCCCGAGTGCTGGAAAACGTGCACCACTGCCCGGCTTAGAGAAGCTTTTTAAAATACATGCACATGAAAGGAATCTAAGTGGAGTCACCAAATAATGGCGGGGACAATGCCCCAACTAAATATATTTTGCTTCCAAGAGAAACATCTAGTGCCAGGAATGGGTTGCATCTAATTGAGTTGTCTTCCAGACACCACAGGACTGATGCACATAGGAACTCATGAAGACTGACAGCATGCACATGGCCTGCACAGGTTCAAGACAGATTGGGTTCCAGCGGTAAGGGGAGGAAGTGGATACAAGCCCCACCACTAACCTGGAAGCTATCTTCACCTGACATCAGCTTGTAAAACAAGAGTCACTTTTCTTCTCCAGAATCTCCCTAGTAATATTAACCACATTTAGGGCAGTCCCCTTGCCCAGTAGTAAATGGCCAATACAAAAATTGTATTTTTGTAGTCTTTTTTTATGTCCTTTTTGGGAGGTATTTTCATTTATTGATCTTTTGCTTGTATATTATGGTTTCTGATTTTGTGCTTTTCTGGGTTTTGTTTTTCGTGTGTGTGTGTGTGTGTGTGTGTGTGTGTGTGTGTGTGTGTGTGTTTTAATTTTTTTAAAAATATGGTTTGTTGGTTTTATTGTTTGCCTGTTCGTTTTCTGAAAGTAATGAGAAAGAAGGTGCAGAGCTGGTGGTAGAGAAGTGGAGAGGATCTGGGAGGATTTAGGGAGGAAAAACAATAATCAGAATATATTATAAAAATTTATTTTCGCGGCAGTGTGACATGCTTTAATCAGCACTCGGAGCAACAGCGATTCTGTGAGTTCGAGCATCTGACTACAAGTGATCAGAAAGCAAAGCTACAAGAAAACTCTTAAAAAAAAAACAAAAACAAAAAAAATTATTTCAATAAAAGAAAAAACTTAAAGATATAATTTTACATCTATCATGCCCTAATTCACAATAATTCAAAATATGCTATATAATTGTCAGTGACTGAAAGTATTCACATAGACACTAATGATAGCATAAAAAACACAGTCCTGGAAAGCTTCATGGTTGTTAATGGATTTATTCTGCACTTGAATCAGTCTAAACTCAGCAGCTGCTACCATAATATCTAGAAGACAAGAACTCAGTCGGCTGAGGTTGCAGCTCCATGGTGAAGCAAATTCTCAGCATCTTCTGGACTCTGAGCATAATCCCAGCATCAATATCAAAGAAATAAGATAAGAAAAAAGAGAATACTGTGCACTTGGTAATAATATTCAACATCTCTACAAGAACAGAATGAAACTCATAACTCTTGGTCCAAAAGAATCATCTCATTTTTTCCCATTGATATTCATCACAAGTATTAGTTTCCAAGTATATGATATCTTGCCTCACTCCATATGTGTGCATACATGTAAGTCCATTGTTTTGGAGACATTTTCATTTCCAAAACAATATGTGAAATATTCTGATAAAGTGAATCATTGAACATTTATATTTTTGCTGCAATATGGTACACAACAGTTGAAAACTCATATATTTTGACCTCCGATGTCAGAACAGAAGGTTTCTTGGTAGAACACATGAGAATGAGATTGAAGAATTAAATATGGAGTTGTTCTCTCCCTGCAGGTTGACAGTGGTCCCTGGAGGTCTCTGTGTCTTTCTCTGGAACTTGGCTCTGCATACCGATGAGCCAGCTCCAGGAGTGTTCACAGAGAATAGAATCCCTATGCTGTAAAAGACAGTTTGTGTATTTTCTGTATGTAATGCTCACTCTGTGCTCTTTTGAAAATGGGCTTGTATTAAGGCATGAGAATGTGTGCATGGAGATGAACTATCTATAACCAGGACTTTAATTCGTTGTTGGATGAGTAACATCATGCCACAAACGTGTCAGGAATTCATAACACTAATCATGTGAAACTGGGATGGCAGAGAGAAATAAACATGGATGTAAAGATGATGTGATTTTTGGATTCTAAGGCTATTACAATGAAGTACATGATATTTGATTGAGTATTTAATCACTTCTGACATCTGTAAAGAGATATTGATTAGGCAATAGATCATAGAATCATCTTCTGAAAAACAGGAATCCATCATCTGTCCTCATCCATGCAGTTGCTAAAGTGTCTTGATTGTTATAAATCTTTCAAAACACATCTGCTTTTCACTATTCAAACTTGGTATGTATCAAAGCAACCACATGACATCACATTTAAGAAATGTTATCCAACATTTTAACTATCTCCTTAACTAGTTCCAACCAGAGTATCTATCTCAATCACATTTCACTCTGCCCTTTGAAACATGTTCCTTGTAGATCTATAGACACAGACTCAATTTTCATGAATAAAAGTCTATTTTAACAGATATATATTAACAGATATATATTTAATTTTCACCACTCACTCACTATACATTTTTGTTTTAAGCTGTAGATAATCTCTGAAGAAACTGACTTACTGTGCATGGCCATTCAGCTGGTCAATGACAGTGAGAACTATATTTACTCCAGACCACTTGACTTCCATAAAACTGATGCATTAACCATTCTATCATGCAGCTCTTCATGAAAAGAGTTAAAAAAAAGACAAGGGTCTCACAATCCAAAGAAAAATCTTAGGTTTACAATCGAATTTAGAAATCATTTAATCAAGGACCTCTATCAACATTTATTCTTTCTACCATATTTCTATAAAATAATGTCCCCATTTCTGTTTGAATAAATCCGGTGCCAGCATTGATCTTCCTTCTACTGAGAGGAAGACTTCTCCAAAAGCTTTCCTCACTTGATTCTACCTTCACCATCTGGGGAAATACAGGATAACTTTGACATTTCTTCCACTGACTGGAACATTATTTCTTAGAACAAAAATATAGGAATAGGGTACATACTGTTATAAGTATTTTAGAAATGCTAGCATTAACTTCAAAGTAAACTATGTATTATTTAGATGCATACATTTGGATTCCTATGTAATCAATGTTTCAATGTACTTATTTCACCAATGCATTCTGGATATCCAGAATGTATCATCTATTGCCTTCTAACTCACAGGGGCTAATATTGGTGTCAGGATAAACATATAAGAAGATAAAAGAGATCAATTGTATCAAGTGTTCTAACTTGTTGCTCTTTCAAGATGTCAAAGTCAGTTAAGTATACTTATCTTACTTTAAATCGACCATTAAATTAAATTAACCATGTACAAATGGAGACGATTTTAAAATATAATCTTCTACTGATCTAGAAAGCATCTAGAAACTTTTCGCCTAAAGGACCAAAAATAAATAAAGAAATAAACACACAACATCATATTTTAGGTACAGCCAGTCTTTGCAGACAAAATTTCAGTAGAGACTACACTTTTAGAATCAGAATAAATGACACACAAGAGTCTTACAAATGTTAGATTCCATCTACATAATTTATAAAGTAGAGGTGCTATTTTCTATGCCACAAATAAATGAAAACAGAGCTACAAATTTGTTGTTTTAAAAGTGAGACAACTCTTTAACATAATAGCAATAATCATATGTAGTAGATACAATACAGACTAGAATTAAGGTATACACACACATACACACCTCCCCCCCCCCACACACACGCCATTGGGCAATACTTGCCATTAGACAATATTTTACCCTGAACAACTGAATTGTAAGAATGTAGCAATATTTGATTCAATAAATTATCATTTTGTTAATAGTCTATAGCATCATTTATAGATAGGTTCTATACTAATTGTAGCTGTACACCACTGTTTTAAAAAATACCAAGTGGAAAAAAGTGAGTACATTCTCATAGAGCATGGGTTCTATCAGGAATTTCTTTTGTTTCTGTTTTGTGTTGTTTTAGTTGTTGTTTAGGGGTTTGTTGGTGTGCTGGATAGTTTTATGTCAATTTTACAGGTTAGAGTCAACTGGAGGGGGGAGACCTCAATTGAGAAAATGTCTCCTTAAGATCAGGTGGTAGGGCATTTTCTTAATCAGTGGTTTATGTGGGACAGCCCAGCCCACTGTCTGTGGTGCTATCCCTGAGCTGATGGCCCTGGGTTCTATAAGAACTCAGGCTGAGCAATCTATGAGGACCAAGCCAGAAAGCAGCACTCCTCCAGCAGCCTGTGCATCAGTCGCAGCCTCCAGGTTCCTGCCCTATTTGAGTTTCTGTCCTGACTTGCTTCGATGATGAACAGTGGAAGTGTAAGCCTTTCCTCTCCAAGTTGCTTTGGTCATGGGGTTTCATCACAGCAACAGCAACCCTTATTGTTTTTTCATTAAATTCAGTAGCTGCCCTTTAAGCAACTGTTGTCCTAATGAGCAACTGCAGTTCCGCAGCTACCAGCAGTGGTTAGGCCACAAGGGCCTCAGCCAAGGGCGTTCTGTTCCCTCAGGTAGCAGCTCTCTCAAGGCCACTAAGGGAAACTTAATCTAGATCTCTATCTCTCTAAAGAACTCAAGATTCAAAGGCTGAGGTAAAATTCTGCTTGCTCAGAGAGACTAAATATCAAGTAGCTAACCTCCTCTCCTGCTTGTGTCTCAAAAAAAAAAAAAAAAAAAAAAAAAAAAAAAAAAAAGCACCCTTCTGCTCTGCCCCCACTTAAGAACTCTAGCTACAAATGGTGCCTCCCTACCACTTCCTGTCAGCTAGTTGCTGACTCAGCCTCCTGACTGCAGGTTAATTTTTTTTAATCAAACAAATGTAACATGTCTTTGCATTGTTAACAAAAGCAGTAGGGAAAAAATGTATCACACCTTAAAATAATATTCCACAACAAGTGGACAGTTTGTGAGCCCGTTTTAGATAGACATGGTCTTGAATTTATTTTAGCCAAGGCTAGTCTTGAACTAAAGATCTTCCAGTATCAGCCCCTAAGGGCAGTGATGAATAGCATGTGCCACCAAACCTGGATGGATTTTTAAAACTCTTTGCATGGAATTTTTGTTCACTGTTCTCAGTGAATCATTTTACTAGGGAATCAATATATATTATTTCAATAATCAGATCATTTCAATAAATGAATAAAATTTAAAATATATGTGTCTTTCCTGGCTATAAAAGGATAATTTAAGTAAGGCTTTATAGAGTATAGGCTATTTTTAATAATGTTTTAAAATCTAAAGTAATTTTATAAAGAGGATTGATTCATTTTAAATCAATTCCTCTCCATGTAGATCAATAGATCTACATCAAAAGAATCAACATTTTTTAGCTTCCAAAGCAGATGGTTAATAGCTGTACCAATAAAATGTATTGGGTTTTTTCAGTGTGCTAGCTGGCGTTTTAACTGACTTGCATTGACTACCTCACTTAGTCCCTGTAGTATATACTGTCATTCTCTCCAACTTCAGTGAGAAAACCGGAACCCACCAAGTTCCCTTCTCTCTCCAGGGTAACATAACCGTCAAATGGATTGTAAATGCAGGAAGCCTGCTGCCAGGATCACCTTCAGCACTTCATCAGTATCCTCTGTCCTAAAACAACAGTGTTAACTCACAGCAGAGTCACATCATTTTTTCAATCCATCATCAAAAAGGTAAAGGATGGTTAACTGTACCCTGCTCAAGATACACTGATCTGTAACCCAGCTTTCCACAGTTCTCAAAGGAACGATGACTTCAATAAAGTAGGTCAAGATCCAAAGACCTGTCGTCTTCTAGGTTTAACTGACTGGAAATGGGCTAGTTGGATCCTGCAGCCCCGAAAGAAGCCATATGGACCGCAGGTAGAGATTGTAAACCCTCATTTCCTCTATCTTCTTCTTCTTCTTCTCTTTCTTCTTCTTCTTCTTCTTCTTCTTCTTCTTCTTCTTCTTCTTCTTTCTTCTTCTTCTTCTTCTTCTTCTTTCTTCTTTTTCATTTTTCTTTATTAAGAAATTTTCTACTCACTCCACATGCTATCCACAGACCCCCCTCCTCCCACCCCTCAGTCCTCTTTCCCAAGCCACCCCACATCCCCACATCCCCCATATTGAGGTCTCCCATGGGGAGTCAGCAGAGCCCAGCACACTGACCCTAGGCAGGTCCAAGTCCCTTCCCACTGCACAAAGGCTGTGCACAGGCACCGGATTCCTGAAGCCTACCCATAGACCAGGGACAGACCCCTGCCTGGGTGGCCCCCCAAACAGTTCGAGCCAAACAACCGTCTTCCGTATCCAGAGGGCCTAGTCCAGTCCCCTGGAGCTCCACAGCCACTTACAAGATGGAGATGATGGTGGGGGCAACAGCAGTAGCCATCCTACAAAGTTAATGTAAAAACCTTGTGTGGGGCCCACGGAGATCTGACTATGGGTGTATTACAGAAAACAAACACTCTCTGGGTTTTGTTGTTATCACAGTTCAGCTGCTTTACCTGACTCCTCAGTGCATGACTGTTTGAGTCTCGGAAAGCCTTTTGTTCATTCAGAAGGACATTATTTGGGCTGATCTGCTTGTTTTGTAAAGGTTGAATCCAATTGCTGTTTAGGGGAATCTATGTGAGTCTGTTGGTTCTCATTAGCCCATGTCAAGCCTTGCTAATTCCAGATTGTTTTGAGACACCAGGGACACTGAGAAGATTCACAGAATGCAAATTTTCTTGTGCTAGATGCCCTTGAACATCAGCACTTTTGTTTCCTGGTCTTCTGCCTAACCTAAAACTCCACAGAAAGGAAACATTAACATGCTTTTCAGGCAGCTTTTGCATGGTTGGACAGGGTGCTCACAAACTCTGTGCTGTGTGGGGTAGGTGGAGGGAGGGACCGAGAAAATTACTGTAATATCCAGATTCATGCTATTTTGAAAGCTAGTCAAAGATGTTTCAGTCATGTCAACCCTCAAAGGATCCTGGTGATAGGCATCCAGATGATCCCACAGCCTCCAAAGAAAGCATGGATAGCAGGGTTTCTGCAGCAAATTACTATCCATTTTCTTAACTTCCGAATACCAAATAAGATTGTTGGTCCCAGAGTTACAGTGTCTCCTCCACATACATATATCTTCTCTAACCTTGCTCATTAGATCATAAGAATACATGAGACAATTTACTTCTTAACTATATAAACCAGAAGTACATTTTAACATGTGATCATTTGGGTGACAGAATTCAGGTTTATTTATGGCACATGCTACAAAATTAACATTTCGAAGGCAAAAGGGGGTTTCCATAAATTTTGGAATCCACAAAAAAACAAGGTACACGCATACGTGAGGTGTATGGCTATGAAACAAAGATGTTGATTCACTTAGAATTTTCAGCAGAGGCTGACTGGGTAAGGCACAGTGCTTTAATTTAACTATGGCTGTTTGATTTTGCAGGCTTGCTTCCAAATTTGAAACACTCATTTGAGGGGTTGGAGAGATGGCTAAGGCGTTAAGACCACTGGTTGCTTTTGCAGGGTACTGGGGTTTGATTCCCAGCACCCTCATGGTGGTTCACAAGAGTCTGTAACTTGAGTTACAGGGGGTCCAATGACCTCTTTTGGACTCTGTGGGCACTGCACACCAGTAGTGCCCATACATACATACATACATTCATTCATACATACATACATACATACATGCAGGCAAAACACCTATACACACGAATAAGTAAAACAAAAAAGAAAAGAGAAATAAACAATTCTATTAACGGCAACAACCTTCACACATTAGTGCACCAGCACTATTTGGTTCTGGAAGCTGAGGCAATGAGTTACAGTCAGTGATTACAGAGAACTGGGTGTGCATTTCAGTTCTATCCCTTTGTACTATTGTAGATTGAAGTTAATGACTTATTCTTTTGGGGCTTCAGTAAAATCATCAACAAAGCAAGTACATAAAAATTCTCTCCCTGTGTTTCTGCAGGAGAAGTTTACAACGGTGATTGCAAACTACTTAGCACAATGGTGAGAAAATGTCCACACAATGTTGGTCATTGATGATACCAACAAATACTACACAAGATGCATTCTGTTAACTACATATACTTGCTAGATACTACAATTAATTTCTCAAAATGAGAGGAAAAGGGAAATAAAATTTCATTTTCAGACATGGTAGCACCATTCTCACAGCCTGGTAGCATGAGAAAGAGCTCTATTTTGCACTGTTATCCTGGATTTGGGGTTCAGTAGCTGTAGTTGGGGAAAGAATAGTTGGTGACCTCAGGAATAGGAAACCATTAATTTTATCCCTGCAAAGTATATCCTTTGCAATGTGCTTTACAGCTACAAAGCTTAGACATACAAACAAATGGCTCCTTCCTTGGGATGCAGGGAGAGCAGAGGACAGTGTTGAAGCAACAGTGTTTCCAACTTCTTCCTGCTGGCAAGGTTCTCTGACATGTTCTAACTTTTCATGTCATTCCATTCTACTGTACTTTTCAAATGCTGAATCCCTCAATGAAAAATGTCGAGGTTTGACTTGCTTATTCCATCAGGAAAAGTCAAAAGTTACAGTTTGCAGTCTTGATTTTCACACATTGTTCTTTTTAAAAACATTTAAAATCTATTTTTATAATTTCGTGGTTATGTCTTTTTCCTTTTGTAAAAGGCCTCTTTCCTCATTGTTGTATATTATCTCTCTCTCCTCTCCTGCCACCAAATCTCTCTTCTTCTTGAGTCCCTGCCCGTGTGTGTGTGTGTGTGTGTGTGTGTGTGTGTGTGTGTGTCACGGCATTTAATTGGGTAGCCTGCAGAAGCATGGGTGAGGGATTAATGCTTGATTGGGAGCAATACAGAGATGATTACATCAGCTTTTCCTTTTACTAGATTGTGAAACTAGAAAACAATTTTTTTCTTCCTTCAGATACTACTGTATTTAATTTTTATAGAAAACTTTATAATCTAGGTAGACTAGATCATGCATTTATGGATTTCTCAAACTTTTTAAGATGAAGAAACTGAATCCCAGAGAGCTTGAGTGATTCTCTAAGACTACAGATTGGTTCTGCTTAAGAGACCACACTTATTTCCGTTCCTTCCCTGCTGCACCTCATAGGTCATTGATTTCCAAGCAGGGAAGAGTGTTGTTGAGCCTGGGTATGGAAGGTAAATAGGACCTGCTAAGAAAACAGATTCCACAGAATCAGAATCCATAGGGCAAGCTAAGAGAATAAATGACTTTGGAAAAATCTCCAGAGGGCCTGAAAGTCAGAGTTGGAGCATCACTTCCCTTAACTCTTGATTATGGGAAAACATTGAGAGAGACACTGTCAGTTACCACAAGACTTCTGGAAGTAGAAGTAGTGATTTCATTGTTTTACATCAGAAAGATTTGAATGAATCTAGACATTAAATGCAAGTATAATTGTAAGTAAAACAAACAAACAAACAAAAAAAAGACCAAGAAATGAGACAACAGAAATTAGCCTGTTGGAAAAGTGACTTGGTTTTAAACTGGACTCTGATGTCGCAATTAAGGTAAAAATAAGTCTTTGCAAAAGGTTTTACTCTGACAACATTAATTTGGTTCTAATATTTCCAGCATTGGAGCAAAAGAAGAGGTGTCTGCAGCATTTTCATTTTCTGAATATGAGCTCCAGGGAAGTGTTTATGACCACAGTCAGACTGTTGAATTTAGCATCTTCCTTCACATTTCTTGTTCTAACCCAGCATAATTATGTAGTTACGGTAATAACCCCAATTGAGTCTCCATGACAGGTCAAGCATAGTAAACAGATTATCCTCCTTAATATTCATGAAACCCTTAGGATGCACCCCTCATTTTATGCATGAGGAAACTTAAGTTCAGTAATTTTAAGCAACTTGTCCAAAGGCACACACAATAATAGAAGAACTGGGACTCCAGTCCAGATCGTTCACTCCCACAGCCTCCGCTCCACTGACTCTGAGATCAGAAGTGAGGAAAATGATCATATATTACAGAAGCAGCAGTTTCGTTGCAAAGAACTCGACCAAAAGATGTTGGGTTGGAGAAAAAGTGTGAAGAAACATGAGAATTTCCATGGAAGCAGCCACTGCTGCTGCAGTGGAGTGGCTGACAAACCCTCTCTTGGTATGTGATGCCCGCTGCATTGGTCCAATAGGTATCAGTTTTCCTTGGCCACCAGCAACAGGCATGCAGATAATAATTGTATCAGCCATCAGAAAACTAGGGTTCTTTGAATACGAGAAAACCTCAGAATACTTCATTATTATTTTCCCTTCTACAAATTAGATACCTGCATCAATTAGTGGCACCAGTGGCATGAGCTAGTTAGACCAAACTCTATGCAAATACTCATTTGGAAAAAAATTTCTCAATGACATAAAAAATTGGTCATACCATTGTATTTAGTGGTACTTTCTCAGGTTTCTGTTTTGTATTCAGTGAGTGTTCTTGAAGTAGACAAGGATTTTTGTCTGGCTTTAAATCAAATGAACCTATTTAAGTAAATTAAGATATGATAAATAACATGGCTAAAATATTTGGGGCAATATTTAATACTTATTAAAGTAATAATTTCTGAAACTTTCGTAAGCTCAGATTCCTCTCCTAGAAAGAATTTAAAACTCTAAGATATCTTCTAAACATGAAAGTATGTTTAATGTTATACAATATGTATCTGAAATTCTTAGCTATAAACTTGTATATTCATTAATGCCTTCATCTGTACTCCTTACATAGAAGATTGATTTAGCCAATGTGCTTCCTTATGTTACACACACTGGTAGATTTTCTAATTCTGTATTATATACAGTAGACAAATATATATATATATATATATATAATGAGATATTCTTTGTAAGTTATTTAGCATGATGGCTGGCACATAGTAGATGCTCAAGAAATATTTCTCTTCTGAACTCAGACTGCTTTCTACTGTGTAACCTCTCTTTGTTTTGGCTTCTAAACCATGCTAACCTGTCCTCCGTGTTGACTTGGCACACATTTTCAGTACTCAAAGCTTACACGTGAAAATGTCTATTGCAATTACATCCATTTTGCACAAAATGTGAGGTATTTTTCTGTTTGCTCTTTGGGGAAATTGGCTGTGACTTCTAGGGTTATAAAGATTACCAAGAGAAACACCACCCTAATTTATTTCCCCTATAAATGATTTTAAGTCTAGCTCTGCAGGAACCTTCATATTAAGCTAGTCCTCAGATGTAGAATATCTGCAGATAACTTTTTGAGGTGTTTTGTTTGAGTAGACATAACAGGCTATTCCAGGAGTGAGAAGGATGCATTCTAAGAGATTGACAGAAAATGATTTTTCATTCTGTTTTATAAATGTCTGGTTTTGTTTCAGATGTTTTGTCTGGTCTGAGTACTACCTAGTGATATTTGCTTTATTTTTTCTCTGTGTTGTTTTCCAGCTGTGATGCAAGGTAAGATGAAGGCCACAGTCAAAGTGTCATCATACTGCTAAAACTGACATCAAGCACCTCTGGTGGTCACTGGGAAACAGTATGGCTTTGTTCTGTGTTTAATGTCTAAGATGTGGAGTCTGCTGAGGTACCTGCCATCTGATACAGCCTTATAATCTTCCTCTTTATTATCTGTCTGGCAACATCATCACACTGACTTCTTGGTTTAAATCTTGTTCACTCTCCTAATATAAAAAGACAAGAGAATGTCCCTGAAGATATAAACTTAGTTTCTTGTACCATAGAAGGATTTTTTTCAAGATGTTTTTTTCTTGAACAAAAAATCTTTTATTTCAACAGAAAAAAAAGAAACTATTTCTTTGCCTCCTAAGAAAATATTATGTTTTAATTGCCCAGATGTGCAAGATGTATACAGATTAATCCTTGAGATTCTTGTCTGAAAAGGCAAACAATAAAATGTACATTCTCTTTCATTTACGTATTTATTCCATTCATTCAGATAGCATCTATTGGGTTCCTGCTATACACCAGCAAGTGTTATGTATTGTGAATTTCAACAGGATAGTTTTATTGAGAAACAAGTGAGAAATGTAAACTTCTGGCAAAATAATTATATTATAGCCTGTGAAATGCTTTTGCTGGGAGTGTGAGTGAAGTCTTGGAAGGCAAGTCATTCTAGTCTGATTTGAATGGGAGTGTTAGAAGGCATCCCAGAAGGGGGAGAGAAGCCGGAATAGCCTGAGTTAGTGTGTATCCATCGGAAAGCAGAAAATGGGAAAGGGAATTCTTAGTGAGAGAGAATGTGGAGTTGAGTGTGATTAATGCAAAGAGACTTGGTCCAGTTAGGACAGGAGGTTAGAACTGTCACGTGGGTGAGAATGGAAAAATGGTTTGTGAATTGCAAAAGGTAATTGTGGCATCCTCTTATATTAGGGCTTAAAGCTACATTCCTATTCAGTTAAATGGGCTTTCTGGTGTGTGTGTGTGTGTGTGTGTGTGTGTGTGTGTGTGTGTGTGTGTGTCTGTGTCTGTGTCTGTGTCTGTGTCTGTGTCCAGAAATAGCAGGTGAGGAGAAAAAGGTCAGTATAAGAGGTCTGGGAAAAAGCAAAAGAGAAGACAGGTACCCAGGGAATGGAGGTAGTTTGGGGTGGGTCTCTGCACTGGTGTGTGGGCTGTCCCTTTCATTTCTGAGTTAAAGAACAAGGAAAAGGGCAGCAAGGGTTAGCAAGGTTCAAAGGAAATTTCCACCCGAGGTTCTCTTTGCTTTGTCCTTTGTGTGTGTGTGTGTGTGTGTGTGTGTGTGTGTGTGTGTGTGTGTGTATGTGTTTCCTCTATCAAAATGGATTCAGCTTGAGACAAGTTTGGAGGCTTTTTAAAAGGAGAAAAAGAAAAACATGGGGATGGCAGTTTGCACAAGTCAGAGTCCACCTTGTGAGACTAGAAAAGGACTGGGTTTAGGGTAAAATGGACCCTCCTCTTGTACCTTCCCGAAAGACCTGCACTGCTTCCAGAGGGGATGGAACCTCATTCTCAGCATTCTTGCTTCCCTTTACCCTAGTGTTAAATGTAGCATAGAGTTTAGTTCAAATTTCTCTAGTTCTCTTTTCCCAACTTTCCTTAGTGCTTACAGCTACTGCACTTATATATCCACCTTGCCTTTTGAAAAAGCATTTGTCCCAAAGGAAGGGTATGTCACACTGCTTGCATTACCAACTGAGTCCACATCACTTCCATGGTTCACCTTGATCTGTGGCATTCTGGTTGTACTTGAGGGACTCTATGAAGGAGAACTCAGTCGTACCCTGTGCCCGTGGACAGCCTTCTTTTTCTTTATATTGTGCTAGAGGTGGCTCCTTAAGTTTTTGCCTTCTTGTATTTATCATTTTGATCCTCAGGCCAAATTGCACTTCTTTTCAACAAAAGATATTTCAGATATTGAAACTGCTAACGTATTTCCTAGCTTCTTCAAGAAGGAAATGAAAATCAACGTGGAAGGGTCACTGCCTTGTATTAGATAGTCAGCATCATTCACATGCATTTGCTTCCTTGTAAGGAAAAGGAAAAGAAAACCCAGCAAATAGGCACAAGAACTCACAAGACAACAGTTAAAGAAGTGATTTTCCCAAGGGAAATGGAAAAGCCAGCATGTAAATTATAATTTTATATTAAATACACTCAAAGTTAGCCAATATTTTCATGAAGATAGTATGAATTTATAGTTTAAAAAGTCAGATAATGTCATAATTATAGTGATAATAATAAAGTAACAACAAGGCATAATAATAAGTTCTACATCCCTTTGCTAAGGTTTAAATGTAGTGTGAGTATCTTTCCCACAAAGGCTCACAGTGATGCAAGCATGGTCTACATTGTAGCACTATGGGGACATGACAAAGTTTCTGGTAGGTGAGGTCCACTGGGAGGTGCTCTGGACACTGAGAGTGATGTTCATTCTAAAGGGCTTGTGGGATACCAGCTTCTCTCTCCTCATTCTAATGTGTAGAGTGTCCCACACATGTGTGTACTCCTGTCATGACACGCTGTCACCTGTTTCCCTCAGCAGCAGAGGTCAAGCCAAATAGAGATCCCTGACCTCAGCTGTTGAACTTCCAAGCTGGTCCATGAAATAAACCTCTTTTCTCGATCATACTAATTGTCTGATATTTTGTTATAGTGATAAAAAGTCACTCTACTCTCATTTTCCTGAAGTTGTTTATTATGATGAAATTCTTAAAATAACATGAGCAAATCATCATTATCATCAATTTATGAAATTAAAAATGAAGTTCAGCTACTTCAATTATACAACCACATAAAAAGGAAAGGTTATTATAATTTTAGTTAAACTCAATCATTTCCTCAATACCAAGACTCTAGGAATATTTAGAGCTAACTAGTGTTATGTTTCATAAATATATTTCATTTTTAGTATTCCATGACATCAATAATTGCCCTGCTTTATAGTCTGAATGAGATCTGTCACTCTACCAAACTTCTAGCTCGAATTCTCTCACAGAACTGAAAAGTTCCTCTTAGTCTGTAGGATTGCACTGCTCATGGTCTGAGGTCTGTTGCTGCTTAGTTTAGTCATGTGACTCACCTTTTGGAGCATCTACCTGAGCACTTTGCATGGGCTGTTCTGGAAAGCACACTGGCAGCTTGGAACATACTTCTTTGGCAACCTAGGGATGGGCTGTGTTTCTCTCTATCTATCTATCTATCATCTATCTATCTATCTATCTATCTATCTATCTATCTATCTATCTATCTATCTGAATATTGAAAGACATTTCCTGGGCACCATTTCCTTGTCTCTCTTGGTGGAACATGTTGTGTTTTTGGAGCACTGAATTGTCACCTACATAATTGATACTGAGGAGTCACAGTGTGTTTGACACCTCCTTTCTCTTCTCTCTTCAGCAGCATAGGGGGTATTCTTTGTCCATTGTGTTCTGAAGTTTTGTGATGACATATTTTTGTCATTTGTTGGTTGAGAACACTGGGCCCTTGAATTACTGGAAATTGTATCTAGGTTCTGGAAGTCAGCTGGTGGTTATTATTTAATCATTCACCTCTAACCATTTGCTGAACTGGTATGACTATGGTGATGGGTATTCCAAATCCATTGTCTTTGCTGAAGATTTCCCTGTTCTTAATCTTTGTCTCATTCTTTACCCTCTGGATGGTCTGCTCATATATACTTCCAAGATATACCTTCACTGATTTTTCTTATTTTTTATATACTATATATTTTATTTTTGAGAGTTTTAAATTTTTTTCTTTGTTCTTTGTGATGATATATTGTGTACTCTAATAAAATTTGCCTGAAGATCAGAGAACAAAACAAGCCACTAGATTAAACATAGAGGCCAGGCAGTGGTGGCACACACCTTTAATCCTAGCACTTGGGAGGCAGAGATCTGTCTGGATCTCTGTGAGTTCATACCCATCCTGGGCTATATGAGATTGACTCAGTCTAGGAGAGAAACTGAGCCAGGCAGTGGCTGCATACACCTTTAATCCTAGTACTTGGGAATCACACGCCTTTAATCCCAGCACTTGAGACCTCATATCTTTGCTTGGGGAGCACACAGGGCTTTAATACCAGCAATAAGAAGGAAGTGATATGTCTGGCAGAGAAAGGTATATAAGGTGGAGGAGACAGGATTCAGCTGAGGATTCAGAGGCATTCAGTCAGAGGATTCGTAAAGCTGGTAAGTTGAGACTTGGCAGTGGCTTGTTCTTTTGTCTCTCTGACTTTTCATCATTTGCCTCAATATCTGGTTCTGACTTTTTTATTATAAGACCATTTAAAAATTTCAGGCAACAGTTCTCTTTTATAGTATCATATTTTATTTCAGAGGATGTGATGGCTCCAAACTTTAGTATTCCTAATTCTTTCTGTCCAGTCTGCTGTTTTCTGTTCATATTTCTGTCTCTCTTTCATGGAAATAGTTACCTCTTGATATTTTAGAAGACCCCAAAAGCTACTGGTCCATTAGTGGGATTTACCAATTAATAACACCCAGCATAGCTCACAAACAAAACAAAGCAAAGCAAAACAAAACAAACACACCCAGATGTCTATTTACTGGAAGAAAAGAAGGTGCCAGTGTCTATGTGTCTGTTTCTGTGTTTCTGTGTGTGTGTATGTGTCTCTTTGTATGTCTATGTGTCTCTGTGTGTGTGTGTCTGTTTCTGTGTCTCTGTGTGTGTCTGTGTCTCTGTGTGTGTCTGTGTGTCTGTGTCTGCAGTTATTTTTCCTCTGGGTTCAGAGTCTTCAGAAAAAGAGTCTTCTGTTTTCCTGATTTGGATACTTAAGACTGGCTGTCACAGGTCTGAGAGCAAAGTTGAATAAATACATTGAGACCTAACTTTTCAATATCAATACTCCTCTCATTCATTCATTCATTCATTCATTGATTTATAGTCTGTGTGGAGTCAAAGAAGCCCTGAGTTAATGTGTAAGGATGCGATGAAGTCCTGACTGAGTGTGTATTATTACAAGAGTGCAATCACTCAGACTCACAGGAACTCTCAAAGCCTTCCTCAGTTCAGGTCGTGTGTGAATGTTACTTGAGTATGCAGAAAGCACCCACCTTTTCTCTTGAGCTGTACACAGCCTGAGACTGATCTCCTCTAGAGACTTTCCACAAAGATGATCTAACCTCTCCCTTTCATGTTGTACATTATAAATTTTCTGAGGTTCTAAGATGTTGCACAGCTGATGCCTTTCCATTCCAGCAAATACAGCCCACCTGACCCCAGCTTTTCTGTACATGTTCCTATATGCATTTCTATCCTTTCTTCTGTCTCTCAACATACCAGTCAGGTTGCCAGAACCAAGCCATGCTGGATGCAAAAGTAGTCTTTTATCTCCCAAGTCTCGGAGAAGTGGTGAGGGGCTTTGAATTGGATTTGTAAAGTGAGAAGGAAGATGTGGGGTTCTAGTTGCTCCATTTATAAACTTTCCTCTTTTATTTATCAGGGCTCAGTTCCTTTTACAAGCCTTGCCTTCAGTGTGTCTGACTCCCCAGCTATTCAAGATTGAGCAATTCTAACACTGATGTGGTAATCTAATTGTACTGAAATATTATTTTGATTGTATGTTAATAAATAAAGTTGTCCGGGGGTCAGAGCTATTAGAGCCATAGCAAGAGTGTGGTGGTGGTGGTGTTTGGTCGGTGGTGGTGGCACACGCCTTTAATCCCATAGATATCTGTGTGTTCAGGATCAGAGCTATTAGAGCCATAGCAAGAGTGTGGCGGTGGTGGCACACGCCTTTAATCCCATAGATATCTGTGTGTTCAGGGTCAGAGCTATTAGAGCCATAGCAAGAGTGTGGCGGTGGTGGCACACGCCTTTAATCCCATAAGATCTCTGTGTGTTCAGGGATACAGTCAGCATTGGAGACATACCTTTAAGACCTAGGGGGCTGTACATTCAGACAGTGACGAGGCAGTCATGTGTTTGGGTTTCCAACCAATGAGAAGGCAGAACAACATACTATAAAAAAACGAACCGACAGGAAGTAGGTCTCTTTTTTCGCGAAGCTGGGACAGCAGGAGGAAGGGTGAGATTTTAGCTCTGAGCTCTGACCTCTCGGCTTTCTCTTTTACATTGTTTCTGTGTTTCTTATTTAATAAGACGGTTGGTTACATCTACACTAACACTCTTTTTCTGTGTGTTTCTGCTGCAACTGTCTGCTCTATGGACCAAAGTGCCCTTTCTCTATCCGCTTTCTATCTTTTAAGCAACCTTGTGGTGTTAGGTCTGGTTTCTCCCTGCTCCTGACTACTCTGGGTAGTCATGGCTCCTCTATTCCTTATTCTTATTTGTTTAAGTTTTGTGAGGAAGTGGAGACAGAGGCTGTGTGTTAACTGCAAGTGAATTCATTGTCCATCTTCTATTCATGTGGCCTCTATCTAGCTCTTCCACCAATAGCATGGTCTTAAGGCCACCATCATTTTTATTTCTATTACAAAATCTACATAACTATATAACCAGAGAGAATTCTATGTTCTGAGTAAATGCGACATTTCCACATCTGCTTTTCTCTCCTTTGCTCACAGGAAAACCCAGAGATATATAGCATGATAAACTCAGAGAGGATGGAGAGAAAAAGAAAGTTAGACAAAGAGATTCGTTTCAACTACATATGTTTTAAAAACTACAGAGAGAAGACTAATGATGACGAAAACCAAGGATTGAAGGAATATTTGTGTTTTGATGAAGATTCAAAATATTTCCAGGTGTGAAAAATTTGAAGGGTTATAAAAGAGACTTAAGAAGGACTTGCTTTGAGATATCAATTTGGCCGTCTTTTTAATGATTGTTGAAGTCTTCAAGTCAATATCAAATTTCTCTTTAAGTCATAGTCATATATAATCAGTGCTTTGTTGAATGACATTCTGTATATTTTGTAGAGCAAAAGCGGTTATTTATAGTCTTCTAAATTTATGATGTTCAAATATAAACACAATGCTGTCAGTGTGAAAATATTAAACATCTCTAGCATGGAAATAAGAGCCACATCCTCTTTCAAATATGCAGGAAGGACCAAAGGAAATTAAATTTAGAATTTGTAATAAAAGGAAATTAGTTTTCTTGTTTTTAAACATTTTTTTTTAATTTTTTTAAGGCCATTCATTTGGTGTTCAGCCTGTGAGCTACATGGCTATCTCCCAAATATACATGGTTTCAATGGATATTTACTTATCTCATGAGATGCCCAATACATTAGTTGCCAAGTAATTGATGTTGTGTGTTATATCATGGTTTTGTGTTTGGCAAACCACCTGCAATATCACTGAGATACACAGCAGTCCCAAAGTAATATTTTTATGTAATTCATTTAGACTACCTCATCCTTACATAAATCCTAGAATACACATGTGTAAAACTAAAACTCAAATCCAGTTTTCTTTGGTTGCTTTCTCATCCCCCTCAGAGACCCCTGCTCCACCCCCACTGCCATTGATCATTAAGAGTGAATTAATAAAATTCAGCAGGATAGAAGACAGAGATAGTCAGTGTTCTTGACAAGGTTTAGGGTCACAATGAAACTGTCCAATATTTACTCGAAACTTTCAAATATGGTAAAAATAGAGAAACATGACAGCTATCAACTCTACCATCAGATAACTCATGGAGTCAGAAAAGAAAAAAAAAAGGCTTGAGAGATGCTTAGGAATGGAGACAATTTCAGGCAAGCAGCTAGCATGGGTATAATATTTGAATCGATTTTCATCCTCCCAAATGCCTCCTCTTGCTTATTTTCTGGTCTGCATGTTCCATCATAAGTAGGACATCAAGCATCCCTATTTGCTTATTGTCTGTCTGCTCTATAATTTAGAAACACATGCTTAACTTCTGTAGGCCTAGATTTTGTTACTTGAAGACAAAGACAGACTAAAATTAAGATAGTTGTGGTAGATTTTATGTCTAAAAATCAATGATTTCCTTTCAGGAAAAGGGCATGATACTCTAAGAGAGCCAATAACAAAACCTGTATAATGTATAAATAGTTGAGAGAATTTATACATTAAGGCAATACATTCGGGCAGCTTCAAAATTCAGGTCTCTTCAAATGTTCAAGTATCCTGGTGGTGATTCAGAAACTGTCTAGAATTCTACCTTCTTCAATTTATTTACAATGACACTGCACTTTGAGGGATCAGAGTCAATCATAGCTCCATTTCAACACATTGATGTTTTAAATCCTCATAGAGAAGCACCCTCATGATGGCTCAGACCATTTAGGTTTTTTGTTTGAAAAAGAAAGAAAAATAAAAAAATTGATACAGAAATGATAGGAAAAAAGGGTAGATCATTAAATCTACTCTGAAAAGAAAAAAAAAACAGGAATATAGGCATCGGATAAAAAGGTAGATTATTAAATCTACTTTTAAAAAGCAACTACTGGTTTTAAATATTTTACATTGGATTGAATTTTTGAATGTTGTATACAAATTGTGTCTATTGATACAAATTGGAGATTAATTTTGTTAGAAAAAAACTACATAAGTTTCTAATCTTGTTCAAAGTGTTGTACCTATACAGTTCATTTAATATTGTAATGCAAATTTCTCACCCTTGAAACTTATTATTACCAACTAATTAAGATATAAAGAATGTAGGTTAGTAGTTAGTCACCTAGAACAATGGAACTTATTAGGTTAGGTTTGTTTTCCAGCTCGAAAAGAGATATATTTTAGATAGACAGCTCATCTTCAAACCCTTCAGAGATCTATAGAACATGACATTTAAGATGTTTTAATAACAGATTCTTTTCTTTTTTATTGCAATGAGATATGTCTGCTCCTGGCAGAACCAATCTACTTTAGAGAAGATGATGGGTATCAAAGAAACTTCTTATGGAGTTTACTTTCTTTGTGGCAAGTTAGTCACTGGGCAAGAAAGTGCCCTTGCCTCGACTGCTCCTTATATGCTATCCAAATGGACAAGCAGGACACAAAAGAAAGAACTGTCAAACCTTGCCAAGACAAGGTAGGAAGGTCTTTTAGAAAATTCTGCTTCATAGATGAGTATGTCAGATATGCTAAACGATAGACCTGTAGGCCAAAGATGGATGCCCCAATGTTGCAGATGAACCTTGGGTGACTGTCCAAGCAGCCAGCTGTTTTTGTCATTTTTCACATTTCTTGGAAGTCACTTGTTTGCACTTCCTGCTTACTCAGTAAATATTATTCCCTTCTCAGGTCTCTGAGGGAGTTGAAGACTAGATAGTTAAAGTTTTCCTTGTTAACAAATTCAGAAAAGAAACTCACTAAAGATGTTTAAAGTGTATAAATTTGAAAGGCATCAAAAGGTAGTTTTCAGTTGTTTATACAAGTTAGGATAGAAAGTGAATTAGGTACAACACTTTGGACTCACCAAAATAGGATAAATAATGAACTATTTTCTCTGAATGTGTCAAAAGTTCATGGACTAGAAATTGTTAATGTAATTCTTGACTGTATATATTGTATATACTTATTGTACTTACTGTATATAGTTTTTCTTATATTAGTTATAATTTTATTATTTTAGACAAAAAAGGGGAAATGTGGTGATATATTATGTACTCTAATAAAATTTGTGTGAAGATCAGAGAACAGAACAAGCCACTAGATTAAACCTAGATGCCAGGGAGTAGTGGCACACACCTTTAATCCTAGCACTCAGGAGGCAGAGATCCATTTGGATCTCTGTGAGTTCAAAGCCACCCTGGATTACATGAGATTGATTCAGTCTAGAAAAGAAACAGAGCCAGGTAATGATGACACACGCCTTTAATCCCAGCACTAAGAAGGAAGTGATGACTGGGTGGAGAAAGGTATATAAAGCATGAGGGGAGAGGAGCAGAAGCCTTTTCAGTCTGAGGAGTCCTAGAGGTAAGACATGGCAGTGTCTTGTTTCCTTTTCTCTCTGATCTTTCAGCATTTACCCTAATATCTGGTTCCAGGATTTTTCTTATAAAACCCTTAAGAATTCACATTTCAGCCGGGCAGCAGTGGCGTATGCCTTTAATCCCAGAACTTGGGAGGCAGAGCCAGGTGAATCTCTGTGAGTTCGAGGCCAGTCTGGTCTACAGAGTGAGATCCAGGACAGAAATCCTGTCTTGAAACTCCCCCCCACTACACTCCCCCGCAAAAAAAGATTTTGTGTTACATCCTGCAAAATTATTATCATCTTGGTAGTTAGTAAAAACAAATGAATATTTTGTATAGTTTTAGAGACTGGAAATCCCCAGGTTATGGGGCAGGCTACCACGTGTATAAACAAGGTCTCCTTTTTCCACATATGGCAGGGAAACTATTTTGCAAAGTCACTATCCCTGTTCATGAGCAGTTCTGCCTTGTCTTCCCAAAGGGTTCCAATTCCTACTACTTTTGCTTTGGAGAGCTGTACTTCAGCATATGAACTGGGAGTATAAACCATCAGACCAAATCACCTTGTCATTCACAGCTGTGCTACACTCTTATCAAATGTGCTTATAGAAAGATAGCTTTGGATTTTGTTGTTTATTAAGCAGTGCAATGTTACTCATGAAGGGGCACTGTTTACCATGTGAGAAAAGCCACGAGGTACAACAAAACCCACTATAAGAGTTTATTAAGAGAAGGGAACAGAAGGGGCTGCTTAGGCCTATTGAAAGATCATGCAGGAAGAGAGAGGATGGATAGATGGAACCCGCTTTTTTATAATTTAATTTTTATATTTACATGTAAATAAGTTATAAAATATAAACACAATAATCGACCTTATAAGAAAAACAAGTCCCTTCTTTTTTTCTTTTCTCTTTTATTACAATACTGCTACTAAAATTCCTGTGTATATCGTTTTTTATTTTATAATTAATTTAATTTTACATATCAGCCGCGGGAGGAGGGAGGACAGGGGAATCCGTGGAACCCACTTTTTATAGGTTCCCCCTGTACATGTGCATATGGGTTTAAGTAGCTACACCACATGTGCACATAGATTGCATGATTACTCTCCTCACAAATTACATGATCACACAGTGCATGGATTATGTAGGATGTAGGACATAAGGCCCTGGGATGACTAAGCCTTTAGCTTGGCTACTGGACAGTGTATGTGTGGTCATGCAGCTAGGGGAATGGTTAGGAATTCTAAAAGATTTCCCATCTCAAGTGTCCAGTTAGGAATTTTTAGTATTACCTTCTTTCATTTGAGTTACTGAGCACTTAATGCTTTTGATTATAAGAGGTTATAGGCTCATGTTTTTCATTATCTATAAGGGGTAGTCTGTCTCCACAGAAAATCTAATCTTGATGCATTTTCATGTTCATGATCAGTGTTCGTTTGTATGAAATATATGGAAGCTCTTGAAGCTGGCCGATCTCCTTTCCTAACCCAATTGTGGCATTCCACTTGCTTCACTAAGGTAGAGTGAACAAAAGGGAAACTTGGCACTTAAATTCTTGTTTTTGTTCCTATTGTGAGGGCCCCTTAGTAAAGGGCGGCTGGTCCAAGGTCTTTCGATGTCGTTGAGCTAGTTTGACCCATTTCAACCAAGGGATGTCGTTGAGCTAGTTTGACCCATTTCAACCAAGAGATGTCGTTGAGCTAGTTTGACCCATTTCAACCAAGGGATGTCATTGAGCTAGTTTGACCCATTTCAACCAAGGGATGTCATTGAGCTAGTTTGACCCATTTCAACCAAGGGAGTATTGCTTTCATAACCTATGTTGGTACACAAAGACAAGACATACACCCAGATTCCTACATACCTCACAAAGAGGAATGAGTATTTATTTTTCTTCCTTAATATTCACTCTCCTGTTGCATCCTCAGACTTCTTATTCCTTTACTTTGTTAGCTAGAGAAGAATGACTCTCAACATCTACTAGCATTCATCTGTATTCTACCAATCTGCAGTCTACTTGCTACTTGTCTGTTCTCACATCACTAGGAAAGAGGGATGTCACCACACACACACACACACACACAGCCACAGCCATGCTGGTTTCAGACTGAGACTGAAAACCTGGAACCCAGTTTTTTTCCTTCTGTTTCCCTATACCTTGGTGTTACCTTTTCTTTCTTTAGCAAAAACCAAACTGTTTATTTCTTCCACCTTCGTCACAGTCACCAAAGTTTTCTATCAAGAAAGCAACACATTTGCAATGTCCATAACAAGGTATCATAATTTAATGGACAGCCCCAAGTTATTTACATTTTTATATGGAACACATACATTATCACATAAGGAATGCATCTCTGCAGGTGAAACATGATAGATTGGGACCAGGAGAGAAGTTCCCTTTAGACCGTGAACTTGCTGCCTGCTCACAGTGCAGTCTGAACTGCAGATGTAACACAGCAAAATAATGAGTGGGGACTGTCACTCACTGCATTCCTAAAACATGATGCAATGATTCGTAAATATATTGTCTCTCTTGATTCATAAAAATCTTTTATGCTTTTTGTTTCTCAACTGAGGAAATCAGGGCTTGCAGGTACTAAACTGGTCGAAGACACATAAACAGTACAGTAGCAAATTGACTTCAAATCCAAGCACTTTGTGTTTGGACCCCCAACTCTCAGCCACTGGTTACTGCCTTTCAGTACTGCAACTAGGCATATTGATGGCTGAGGTGACGTTTTATTAAATTAAATAGACGAGCAGACTGATATGGGAGTCCCTTCTTAATCCTGACAGTTCTTAGTGAAAGCCCCTCTGATGGCAGAATTTCTGCTGAGTATTCCAAGATGTTATGTGTGAAGGAGTAATGAAATCTATAAATGCTTTAATGTTTGCTCAAATAAAGTAATAGCAAAATCCCTTAATTAAAACAGCACTGTACCTCTCCACTTAAAATTAGCTTAACAACTACTTTAGTATTAGTCTCCATTTACGATTGCTTAATAGATAATTTTCAGTGTCTGCCTCCCATAGAGACTGTTCAATGTACTGCTACCATTCTTACATATAAAGATGTATTTATGTTATACATGTATATATTAGAATTTTATATAAGTATATTTAGTATTTTCAATTACTAAATTATCCTGATATACCAACACACATACACAATACCGAAAAATAACACAAAGATAGATATTAGATATGTATAAAATAATTTCCTTATTATCATACTAAGGAGTTTAAACTATCTGAGAGTAGACATTTGAACACAGCTGAACAATGTTGAGGAAATTCTACTTACTTGTCAGCTATAGCAAGTTAAATCAAGGATCTATGATAATAGGTGACAGTTTATTGTTCGAGTTATCAGGCAATGTTAGAATAGGGAGGATATTGTTAATTTGGTGAAGGCCAAATAAAGTCTGGATTGAAGGAAATAATGTGGCATGTTTTTTTGCATACAATGTGCATTCAATAAATGTCATTGATAAATACATATAAAAGATGGACAAATAAAGACAACTGGATGAATGGAATGAAAAATGCTAAATACATTTCTATCTATACAATATTGCCAAATTTTGATTCAAAGCTAATATATTAGATTATAGTGTTGTTCTATGGTAAACTTATGTTTTAATTTCTATGCAGTAGTGGAGAAGATGAAAACATTGTATTCTCTGTTATCTGTGAAAAGTTGAGGGTATTTCAACTTTGTCACTTTTGTGCTTTGTTTTATACTAATGTGTGTTCAGGCATAATGAAAAGTACCAACCTTGAAAGCTGCATTTTGCTTCTTTTACTTCATCTAAAAATGAAAAAGAAAAGACAAATATTAAAGTTAGAGACAATTGTAGCAATAGAGAAACTAAAATGGGCATCTTTTAAAAAAATTAATAAAGTTTCACCATTTCACTTAGGACAAAAAACAAATATTTAACTGTGGGGAGAAAACACCTGATAAAGCTTTCCTCTCTAATAATGTGCCTTTGCTATTTTGGTAGTTTACTTCTGTAAAATTTCTTGGTAGCATAGCAATTATGGGGATGTTTAACAAAATTATATAAAAGGAAAAATTATACAGGCAATGCTTAGTCAACTCATGTGAATGTGCCATCATGATATAGTTTCTCCATAAATCTGGGCAAGACAATTTTCGGAGGACATTACAATATACTCTCCTCCTGCATGCTGATCAGAACATAGCTTTCACATCGTTCTCTCTTCACTCCCCTAGGAAACTGTTCTCCCTTATAGACCAAGTGATTATTGTGTTGTTTATAATAACTTTTCTACATTCCTTATGGAAATTGTAATTATGATGCTGAATATTCAAACTGCAAGCCACTTTTCTCAGGGAACTTGTAATTATGATAATGTAGTATTTACTCAACCAATGTTTTCAAGTCATTGTTCTCTTTGAGGCATGGGAGGGGAGAGGAAAACACTGACATAAAGCATCCCTTTGGGATCTCAGACATGTCTTCAGGCAAGGAGGAATAGCTGTTATTTGCAACGTGTCACTATCAGGCTTACATTTGTTACATATGCAGCATACATACATTTTGTAGGGAAATATCTAAATTACATAGGTTTCTCACTTACTCACACAACCAATCCATGAAGTAAGTAGTATCCTGATTTTATAAACAAAAGACTTGAGCCTTTTGTTCAGCACCATGATCTGAAGGTTTACAGAGTGAGTGTCTGATACATACATGCATATGACATCACCTTACTAGTGTCCAAAATTAGCTTTTACATATTTTGTTTACATAATCACTTATTTTGCATACAAATAATTTTGTAGAATAGATGTCAATACTTAAGTTTATCCTAATAGATATAGAAATGAGTTCTGCCCTCATGATAAGAGTATTTGTGCAGGAAATGTTTATAGAATGCACATTTTTGTAACAAGAAATAGATTTTTTTAAAGTATGCATATCAGAACCACAGACAACTAAATGTTCAAATTACAAATTTTCAGAATGAAGATACAAAGCATATGGTCCAAGGCCAGTTAGCAGGAGCCTCACTCAGTAGGGCAGGCAGCATGTGGTTTTAGCTGCAGGAAGGATTCAAGCCACACCCTTTTTATTAATAAGCATAGATCGTACCTACTATGCAAAAATCCTTTATGAACAGTTTAAATCTTACAGCTGCAATACATGTGATTTTATTTTAATTCAATAAATTAAGCTCAGCAATTTTATTTGCTCAAATTTGTCAATCCGTCATGTGTTCTTTTATAACTTGGCACATTGACCAGATTTAACTAAAAAACAAACAACAAACTAAAGTAAGATTAAAAGGAAACTAGGAAACTAGGGGACACAAAATAAGAAATAAAATATACAAGAATGAAATACATAAATTAGTGTGTTTTCAGAAATCATTCTTGCTTCTTTCTTACATCATGCATAGCGTTAGAGCTTCCAAGATTATTCATTATCTCAGTTTTATTATAATTCAAATATCTCTTCAAGAAGTTCCATCTGTCTCCCAAATCATTTATTTTTAACCTTTTAACATGTCTTCTCCATTCCTCAGTAGCTCTCATCTGTTCCATGGGGACCATTTAATAATTTGCTCCTGATTTCTCACACATGAAAAAGTAGATGAGTGATCCAATTTGACAGCCACAGGAAGCAATATTGATCCTCAATTTTAGCATGATCCTTCAGAGCCACCAACCAGCCATTTATCTGATTATTATTTCAATCACTTTCAACTGAGAAAGGGAAGTAACTACATTTGTCTAGACCCAAAACAAATTCCCTAAGACAGTTTGTGAGCTTGTTTTAGACAAGGTCTTGAACTCCCTCTTTTAACCAAGGCTGGCCTTGAACTAATGATCCCCCAATATCAGCCTCTGGAGAGAGGTAATGCTGCTATTTGCTACCGTGCCTGGTTGGCATTCAGCCTTGTACTATAGTCTACAAGTTTATGACATCAATACACAAAGGTGCATAATGTCACTGAAAGCAAATGGAATTTTTGAACTGAGGTATAGCAGTGGCTACATAATCATGTGATATACTCAGCTCAGTATGAATGGTATAAACCAGAGGATGATGTCTCAGTAAAGCAACAGAACAGCTTTATAAATGTATAATTGAAGGTGGAAATATGACTAAATGTTGAAGCACTTGCCTATGTGTAAGAGATCCTTGGTTTAATCTCTACCCCTCCCAAACAATGGCACAGATGAAGTGTCTCACAATTGTGAGATACTACCCTAACGATGTATTTAAATACTTTACATCAATGACTGTTTCGCCTCCCTCTCCCCATCTCCTACTTCTTCAAAGGATAGATTATGTGGATCCGGGAATGACGGTGGGGGAATCTGAGTAGTCAACATAGCATTATGCCTCTTGGCTAAGCAAGGAACTGGTTTCCCATTTTTACAAACTGGGCTTTGTGCCCCCAGCTACCTTTGTTTGCAAAGGGAAAATACTCCCACGTGGGACATAATAGGATGCTCAATAATCACTAAGATATGTCTGATTTTAAAGAACAACAACAACTATTTGTATATCTATGGCAAACAGCTGAGAGCAGAGGGAGAAGCTGCTAAACCATCAGGGGGGAAAATGGGGCTATATCCACAAAGGATAATTCGCCTCTGTTTCTTAACCTTTCCCTGCTTATTTTTAATAGGATATAGCAAAATGCAATAGTCCGTGTAAGTAATGGTGAGAAGGGTTTCAGAGTTTTAGCAGGTGTCACTTCACAAGGTGAACCACCAAAGTCAGTGGAGGTGCTGGCTGAACACAATGAATTCTAGCATGGACAGTAGAAGAAAAAAGACAATCAGGCAGTGACAGGAATAAGGTGTGGTCTTGAGACTATCCCAGAGATAGAGACTGCTTCCTAGTAATTTTCCTTATGGGTAGGCACAGGATGAGATCCCAGCACGAGAGAAGTGAACACTCATTCCTATCCCTAACCCAGACCTATCTCCAATAGACAACTACTTGCAAATGAAGAATTAGTTTTCTCCTAGAGAATCTCAATGCAGAGCAATAAATGGCGAGCACAAAATGAACTTAATGGCACCTTTGTAGGCTCTTTGTCTCACAAGGCTTTACCAGGGCATTCTTTTTGTTGTTGTTGTTCTTTTATCCTTACAGGTCTTTTGCATATATATTATGGCTTCCAGTTTTGTGTTTTTGTGGGATTCCTCAGTGTGCAAATGTATGTGTATCTCCGCTTCTGCATGTTTCTTGTGCATTTTCTATGGCTTCTTTTCTGTTTGTTTATTTTGTCTTATTCAAATGTTTTGTTTTATTAATATTGATTAGATTCCTGTTTATTTTCTAGTGGAAGACAAGAAGTGTGTGGCTGTGCACGGGGCGGGGGGGCGGGGCGGGGGGGCAGTATATGAGGAGGACCTCAGGGAAGCTTGGGAAGAAGAGATTTAATCAGAATATATTGTATTAAAAATCTATTTTCAATAGAAGAAAAATAAGAATTCAAAAAAGAAAAGATAAAGATTGTCTTCCTCATTGTGGTGTCCTTGGGAAAGGTATCCTTCAAGAAAGGTGGCCTTTAAAGATTTGGTTTTGGTTCTTGTCAGATATTACACACAGACACAAAGCCTGCAGATGCTGTAGGGTGTCATTCTGCTCTTCTTGAGACCAAGACTCATGTCATCAGCTGCCTGAGGGATTGAATGGTGGATGCTCAAGTCTGGCTTCTTCTCCCTGGCTGTTTTTCCTTCTGCCAGAGGAAGTGAATGGTGATCGAGGTTTTTCTCCTCCTAATGACAGCTCCCATCTTACTACTTCCCCTTTGTGTGATTTGGGACAACTACAAGTACACAGATCCTGAGTGCATAGCACAGTAAACTGCCTGCAACATTATTTCTACTTCAGAGATTGTGAGGGAAATTTATCTAAGTCAAGATTACAGATTTCAGGAGACACAGATCTAAGAGTGGAATATGGCTGTGTGTGGCTCCAAAGACCATATACTTCCCATCGTAGCTCCCCATATCCCTTTTTTCAAAATATATTTCAATATATTTTTCAAAAAGCTTAAACTAGTTTGCAATGCATTTTATCTATGCAGTAGGCATAGATAATGATGATATACTTAAGTCAGTAAATAAAAAGACATTACTCAATGCTATGTAATATTGGCAAGTATGTTGTTGGAAGATCAATCTAATTTAATATAACTATTATATAAGAGGCATTTACTGAGATAAATTAGTAAATACATAACTATACTAATTTGTAATAGCTTATTAAAACAATGTATATATAAACTTATACATATAAGTACGCATGTATGAATATATATACACATGTCTTCCAAAATATATCTCAAGACTAATGGCAAGATTATGATGAACAAAATTCCTAATTATACTAGCTTGTTTTAAAAAGCCATATGATGACTTTTACTAGCTTAATTTCCTGGTACAAAAAGATTCAAGACTTCTGTGTTTCAGAAACTTAGCAGATTAGTTATGGGACAAGGGCTTACATTTTATGCTATAAATGCAAGGATTTTATCAGGCATGAAATTTAGTCAGAACAGTTTATGGCTCAGTAAAACATTACTTGAGGCAGCCTTTACAATCAGAACACAGAGGTTACCTAATTCTAATGCACTTTTCAGAAAGTATGGGTAGGATTTTATAACCACTGAACAATACTTCACTCAGTTCTTTAATAAATTCTCCATTCCTTTATTTTATCCATCAACTCTAATTGCATGTAAAATTATTATGATTTTTCTGTTGAAGTATGTATGGCACCAAAGGCTCACTCATGTGAGTCCACCACTACTATGGACTCAGGAGAGCTTAAACATAAAAACACATCCAAAACATTACATTAAACTCCTCTAAGGAAAACAACATAAGGAAATCCTAAGAGATGTACTGGAAGTGAATGTATGCAATGGGCATTAGTTGTACATGGAGGGAGGGCTTGCTACCTTTGGGGCTATCACTGTCTCAAGCTATGGACAAAATAATGTTTATACTGTTTTAATGGGAAATGTTTTGAGGATTTCTCAGACCAGAGGGACTTGAGAGGTAGCAGCTGTGGTTACTGACATGGCCTCTCCATGGAAGCTGCATGCCAAGTCTATGCTGTATCACATACTCTTCTTCAGAAGGAAGGAGCTAATGAAGGACTTCTCATTGAGAAGTAATAGGTTTGGCTCATCACACTCCACTGAGTCAGCTTTGAATTGAACATGGCATCTTACCTCCATAAACATCCTTAGACTATTGTTTACCTAATAATTGATAAGACTACAGAAATGTATAAAGCCAGACTCTAATTTTACTCCAGAAATATTTGCTTATTAAATAGATTCACTTCATGTAAACCTATAAACTTCAGAATGATAGGAAAAGATACTTATATCCATTCATTATTATTAAGCTGGGGGGTGTCTTTGTTAGGGCTTCTATTGCTGTGAAGAGACACCATGACCACGGCAACTCTTATAAAGGAAAAACATGTAATTGGATGTCATATGCTTCAGAGGTTCAGTCCATTATCATCATGGTGGGAAATGGCAGCTCGCAGGTGGAAGTGAGGCTATGAAGGAAGAAGAGATATGTCTGGAAAGTTGAGAAAAGACATATCATGGACAGTATTACAGTATTCTGACAAACCTATTATAATATTTTCCAGGTTATTTTGTAGTCAGAAAGAAGTTGAAAGATCTTTCAAAAATCTATTAAAAGTTGAAATTTTATTAAAAAGTGATTACACAAAAACAAAGTGATGTTTTGGGAATGTTAATAACAGTGCGTAGCATGGATTGCTCACAGAAGACAGAGGCTGTGTCTGGATCCCAGTGGTGGCAATATGGTCTTACAGGAGATGATGTATGAACATGTGTACTACAGCTCATATTGCAAAAGACACATGCAGTCTTTTACCAAAATAGTTATTTCCTGGGGAGTACCTCTTTTCTGCCAGAAATCTTTGTATTTCTAACATCCTGTTTTTATGTTAATATAACTACACATTACATATAGCACATCAGACTGGAGACATTACAGGATAATGAGGAAGACTGGATTCAGAGAAACCTGAGTAGATTATAGCAATCGTATTTCTCTCTTTCTTTCTCTCTTTCTTTCTTTCTTTCTTTCTTTCTTTCTTTCTTTCTTTCTTTCTTTCTTTCTTTCTTTTTTTTTTTTTTTTTGAGACAGGGTTTCTCTGTGTAACAGCCCTGGCTGTCCTGGAACTTGCTTTGTAGACCAGGCTGGCCTTGAACTCACAGAGATCCACCTGCCTCTGCCTCCCAAGTGCTGGGATTAAAGGCATGCACCACCACGCCCAGCACCCCTATTTTTTAATAGAGAAAACATAGGTAAGTTTCTGAAATCATTTGAGTGAACCCCATTTCATAGACAAGGAAACTGAGTCAATGATCACTTACCTTAAAATTTATTTTGAGAATTAGTGAAATTTCATTTCATAGTTCATAGTTTTCTGACTTTCTCAATTCACTAAATTCACCAACGGTTATACCCAAATTATAGAAGCATTATCAGAACATCTGAGACATCTAAAATTTATTGTTAAGGATATTTTCACATGGAAGCATTCATGAGAAACATTTATTAAATATGTCTTTGTGAAAGAATTACACTGATAATTATCATCATTAAATGAGATTAGCTAAACAACTACAACACATTATGGGCTATTAATATGTACTCATTTATATTAAGGACGGAAATAATACCCACAGACAGAATGAACCAAACACCAATGAAACATACTTCATATTTCCTATTTGAATGTAAGCAATAATTGCAGCAAGGACTTTAGTCTCCATGAACATTCATTCACATATTATCTTCAATATTTAATTCCATCTGAGTGATTGTATAATTTAGTCCTGTAGACCATGTGGTACATGTCAGGTGAAGCAGCAAAACATAGTAGTTAGCAATGCATGCTTTGCTTTTAGATAGCCTTGACATGACTCTTCAAATTATTATAAAATATTTGCCAAATTATGTGACTTCTGTGCCTCAGTTTCCTAATCTGTAAAATGGACAGAGCAAAGAATAAGGTCTAACCACTGGGCTATAGCAAGCCTCTAATGAAACACTCTAGCTAAATTGCTGGTACACTGGTATCACTAAATCAATACTGTCACAGTATTTCACACTTTGTGTGGATTTACAACACATAATATATACCTGGCAACTTGCAGCAAAAAGAGTAAGGAATTGTCTCTCCACTCCATGATCAGGCTGGTGCTTCTCAATCTCCATCTATAGTCAAGTGCTCTGGTTCCAAATCCTCACATCAGATGTTGTCATTTGTTTCTTGCTTAGCATAGAGATTGTTCAGCTTAGCATCTGCTCACGGCCCTTCACTGGTAGCTTCTGCTGGAATTCCAAAGAGCACTGTACTTCATTTCTCTCGTGAAATACAATAGACCTTCAACCTCTTTTGTTCACAAGATACTAGATTTCTGCATCTTATTTTCTATACCAGTCTTCTACTCAAATGTTTTCTTTTCTTTATTATCTTGCACAGAAGACTTAGGAAAGGGAATTTGTGGGCTCAGTGAAAGGAGGTCACTTGTTTAAGGACAACCTACTCATTTAAGGAAGTAGAGATTGAGAAGCCCAGTGGATTCTGGAATAAGAACTCACTGTTTAGGTGACCTGGAAAGGAAGCATTCCACACACAGAAATTTTCACTCCATGAAACTATAAATGTACATGAATATGGAAGTACTTGTCATCTCCATGGCTCAACTATGAAATTAATGTTGAATGTTGACTCGTGTTAATGACACTTGGCAATGTAATTCTCTGTAGGAACATCTGTACAATATTTCAGATAATCCCAGGGGTGCTTGGAGAGAGGGAGAAAGTCAAGCAGAGAGAACTGTATGAAATTAATTAAACAGACACTTTAATGTAAGGAAGCTGCGTGCTGGAAAGCACATCTGTTTTGCATATGCATTGCCCCTCACCTGCACTGTTCAGGTTTGTCTAGCAATCTCAGGTTTAAAGGGAATTTGGGGCAGAGCAACATGTAAATTTATGCAGATTCAAAAAAATAAGTTATAAAATGTGAGGCCAGTATGATAGCCATAAAAACTTGTCCTTACTTTCATATTTTCTAAAATAGAATAGTATATAAACAACAGATTTATATTCATAAATATTACATTGTAATAAAATTACTATACTATTAGCTTATATTTTGCTTAAATTATTTCAAATGATTTGAAAATTGTATGTAAATTATTAATCATTTTAAATAGTGTCGCTCACATATCCACCACTCAGAACAAAAGCTAAGAAACGGACACATGAAGTCCTTTGTCTGATCTCCAGGGTAGTTATCATTCTGGACTCCACATTTATCCTCTTTTTTTTTTTTGAATGCTACATACAGTCACCTTCCTGAATCAAGTTTAAGCTTTAAAAATATAATCACATGATAAGTAACTATTTGGGCCATCTTTCAGTTAATATTTTATTGTAGACAATGGCATGTTTTAATTTTATTTCAATTTTATCTTTATTTTAAGAAATTACCTTCTTTCTTTTTTTTTTTTATAGTTTTCCTTAGTTTTTTTTTTTTTTTATTTTAAGTAAATTTATTTTACAACATCGTTTAGTTCAACATAATAGCCACAGATTCCCTGTTCTCCACTCTCGCCCCCTCCCCTCCCCCCATCCCACCCCCCATTCCCACCTCCTCCAGATCAAGTCTCCCTGAGGACCTGGATCGACCTGGTAGACTCAGTCCAGCAGGACCAGTCCCCCCTCCCAGACCGAGCCAAGTGTCCCTGCATATGTCCCAGGATTCAAACAGCAACTCATGCAACAAGCCAGGACCCGCACCAACACACGGCTGCCTCCCAAACAGATCAAGCAAATGACTGTCTCACCCGTTCAGGGGCCTGATGCAGTTGGGGGCCCCTCAGCCTTTGGTTCATAGATCCTGTGCTTCCATTCGTTTGGCTATTTGTCCCTGTGCTTTATCCAACCCTGGCTTCAACAATTCTCGCTCATATAAACCCTCTTCTTTCTCACTAATTAGACTCCCAGTGCTCCACCAGGGCCCAGCCATGGATGTCTGCATCCAGATTCCTCAGACCTTCCTTGGATGGGGTTTATGGCACAACTAACAGGGTGTCTGGCCATCCCATCACCGGGGTAGGTCAGTTCCTGCCGTCTCTCGTCCATTGCCAGCAGTCTTTTTCTGGCGGTATCTTTGTGGATCTCCGTGGGCCTCCCTAGCTCTCTGCTTCCTCCCCTTCTCATGTGGTCTTCATTTACCATGGTCTCCTATTCGTTGTTCTCCCTCTCTTTTCTTGATCCAGCTAGGATCTCCCACTCTCTTTCCCTCGACCGTCGCTCTTCATTGTTCCCACTCATGACCAGGCTGTTCATGTAGATCTCATCCATTTCTCCATGTCTTTTTTGGGGTCCCGTTTTCCAGGTAGCCTCACTGGTGATGTGAGTAGCAGTTCAGTCATCCTTGTTCCACATCTAGTATCTTCCTATGAGTGGGTACATACCATATTTGTCTTTCTGAGTCTGGGTCACCTCACTCAGGATGATTTTTTTCTAGATCCATCCATTTGTCTGCAAACCGTATGATGTCATTGTTTTTCTCTGCTGAGTAGTATTCCATTGTGTATATGTGCCACAATTTCTTTATCCATTCTTCAGTTGAAGGGCATCTAGGTTGTTTCCAGGTTTTGGCTATTACAAACAATGCTGATATGAACATAGCTGAGCAAGTGCTCTTGTGGTATGATTGAGCATTTCTTGGGTATATGCCCAAAAGTGGTATAGCTGGATCTTGGGGGAGATTGATTCCCAGTTTTCTAAGAAAGCGCCATATTGATTTCCAAAGTGGTTGTACAAGCTTGCATTCCCACCAGCAGTGGAGGAGAGTTCCTCTAGCTCCACAACCTCTCCAGCATAAAGTGTCTTCAGTGTTTTTGATCTTAGCCATTCTGACAGGCGTAAGGTGGTATCTCAGAGTTGTTTTGATTTGCATTTCCCTGATGATTAGGGATGTTGAGCAGTTCCTTAAATGTCTTTCAGCCATTTGGGTTTCCTCTGTTGAGAATTCTCTGTTTAATTCTAAAGCCCATTTCTCAATTGGACTGTTGGTCGTTTTGATGTCTAATTTCTTGAGTTCCTTATATATTCTGGATATCAGTCCTCTGTCACCTGTGGGGTTGGTGAAGATCTTTTCCCATTCAGTAGGCTGTCGCTTTGCCTTGTTGACCGTATCCTTTGCTCTACAAAAGCTTCTCAGTTTCAGGAGGTCCCATTGATTGATTGTTTGTCTCAGTGTCTGCGCTACTGGTGTTATATTTAGGAAGTGATCTCCTATGCCAATGCGTTCAAGATTACTTCCTACTTTCACCCAGGAATTGATAAAGCTTATAAACACCTTCAGCAACATAGCAGGATACAAGATCAACTCAAAAAAATCAGTAGCCTTCCTATATACAATGGACAAAGAAGATGAGAAGGCAATTAGAGATACATCACCCTTTACAATAGCCAAAAATGACATAAAATACTTGGGGTAACACTAACCAAGCAAGTGAAGGACCTATATGACAAGAACTTTAAGTCCCTGAAAAAAGAAATTGAAGAAGATGTCAGAAAATGGAAAGATCTCCCATGCTCATGGATAGGCAGGGTTAACATAGTAAAAATGGCAATCTTACCAAAAGCAATATACAGATTCAATGCAATCCCCATCAAAATACCAACACAATTCTTCACAGACCTGGAAAGAATAATACTCAACTTCATATGGAAAAACAAAAAACCCAGAATAGCTAAAAGAAACCTGTACAATAAAACAACTTCTGGAGGCATCACAATCCCTAACTTCAAGCTCTACTATAGAGCTACAGTAATAAAAACAGCTTGGTATTGGCATAAAACCGACATGTGGACCAATGGAATCGAATTGAAGACCCTGACATTAACCCACACACCTATGGACATATAATTTTTGACAAAGAAGCCAAAAGTGTACAATGGAAAAAAGAAAGCATCTTCAACAAATGGTGCTGGCATAACTGGATATCAACGTGTAGAAGACTGCAAATAGATCCATATCTGTCACCGTGCACAAAACTTAAGTCCAAGTGGATCAAAGACCTCAACATAAATCCAGCTACTCTAAACCTACCTTCTTTCTTCTTTCCTCATTTTTCTTTTTGTTTTTTGGTGGGGGGCGGGTTTCGAGATAGAGTTTTTCTGTGTTGTTTTGGTGCCTGTCCTGGATCTCACTCTGTAGACCAGTCTGGCCTCAAATTCACAGAGATCCGCCTGGCTCTGCCTCCAGAGTGCTGGAATTAAAGGCATGCACCACCACTGCCTGGCTCCTTGTTGGTTTTAAAATAATATTTTCACTACACATTACATTATTTGAATTATTTCCAAATAAACCTCCTATCATGTTGATATTAACATTCTAGAATTTTAATTTCAGCTATGTAGGTTTGTATTTTTTCCTTTGCTCTCAGCATTTTTAAAAACAAGATTCAAGGAGATATAATATTACCTTTAAAAATTACATTTTTTACTCTCAACATTTTCTAAGATTTACCTCTTTTATCATTTAAATACTTTATTAGCTGGTCCTAGTGTGGGCACCAGTTAGTTTTAATGGTTTTCATTATTGAGATAAATATTATGCCCTTACATTCACACAATTATCTGAACATTAAATTCTAGGTCTTAAGTCTTTCATTCTCAGAAATCAGCCCTTCATTCTCTCCTTGAACACCATGCTGCTGCTTCCTCAACAGGGCTGATTCCTGTTTCTTTGATGGGATGTATTTCTCTCTGTTCTTTCTCTTTTCCTTCCATTGATACTTCTTTACTCTCTGTAGTACTCCAAGACCCCAGGATGGACAGAGCCCCCCTAGTGGAATACGTTTACAAAAAAACTAAGGTTTAAAAGATGATTTTAAAGGAAGTCTTTCTTGATTTTCTTTATCTTGGAGAGTTACTGCTTACCATGCCATTACTATGCTGTGACTGAGTACTTCATCTGAAATGACTTAAAATTCATTTGACTTGTCCAGACTAGATCCAGTCTTCTCATACTTGCTGAAATGTGGATTCACTTTCAGGTGAGGTTTGCATAGGGGAACTCACAATCAGAGGGTGCATGGGAAACTGCCTTGAGCAGCTCCATGCCTCCATTCTGAATTAAGAAGAGTAGAGAAGGCAAAATACTGTTAGTTTGCATTGTGCTTTTTTTTTTTCCAATTCTAGGTAAACAAAATTAGACTTTGTGCCAGGAAGAAGTTATGTGTAGCTTAGGGAAAATTATGAAGCAGAAGAAAATGGAGTGAACAACAGATAAATATTCAAAATATATTCTTGCCCTGGAAGTCTCAGATGTACTAAATCCTTTATGAATTGTGCTTCTTTTCATGAAAAACTAGGTATAATCATAGGCAAGTATCAGTGCATGAGCTTAATTAACATACCCTTCTTGTTAAGTGGAGCAAGGCTTATCCAGAGACTTACAAGAGGAAAAGAAAATGGACCCAGGGAGAAAGGAAGGATGGCAGTTTAGATTTGTTTAGGGAAAAGTATGTATCCCTGGAAACTGTGCAGACTTTATTTGTAGTGAAATAACACAATTCAATATATATATATATTTTTATAGAACGTCATCAATAAAATACTAGTTTAGTTCTGTGCTATCTGAGATCTTCAATGTGATAGCAACAGATAATTACCTTTGTGAGGAATAGCAACAATCAGGAATTTCCTTTCTTTCTTTCTAAGTTCCTTCCTGTCTGCCTTCCTTCCTTCCTTCCTTGCTTCTTTTCCAAACATTAGACTTTAATATTGGAAACCTAGTATCATACACATCACTGACTTAAATACCTCAGAATGGCCGAGGACCACCTGTTGGCAAAGATTTGATGAAGTATGGTACCTGTCCTACCTTCATATATTTTTGTTTAATTTTGTTATTGTTTTGGTTTTTGAGTCTCAGTCTGTAGCTCAAGCTGACCAATAACTAACAGATGTTCATCCAGCTTCAGTCTCCAAGTTTTGGAACTACAAGTATAAGCTACCATGTTTAGCTCACTCTTTCACAGGGAAAAGATAAACATACTGTTCATGAACATCAAGGGCTGTGCAACTTAACCCTGATAATCTGGCTATAAACATGACAAGGGACAGTCATCTAGCTAGCACCTATTATTGCTGCTAAAACACTATGCAGAAAGGGGTTCTATTTTATCTTCTCTCCATCCAGCTATCTATCTATCTATCTATCTATCTATCTATCTATCTATCTATCATCTATCTGTATTTCTGCATGCCTCCTTCTTTGCATGTGTATGTGTGTGGACACGTGCATTTGTGAGTGTTCCATTTTCCCTAAAACTTTGCAAATTATTTTCTACTTATAGCTATTGAAAATGTGAGACTCTGATAAATGTGCAATCCAGTGATTTATTCTAAAGACAAAGGACATATTACTGGAGTATGCTATCTCAATAAAAGGTGACTACATAGTAGAAAGAAAATTGCTATAAGGTCTTCACATAAGGAAAAGGGAACATATTAGTAGCCATTAGGAACAATTATAGATGGTCACACCAACAAAGCACACTACATCTTGTGCTATATGAGAATCTCTTTCATATTTCTTTTTGAGTGTCTGGATTTTTTGAACTACCTATGCTTGCTATATGTATTAGTGCCCACCTGTAATATAAGTATTCTGTTGGCGTTGGAAAACAGATTGCTAGTTACAATCCATTCTGGACTGAAAGGGAGACCTTGTTTAAATAAAACATGACAAAATAAAATCCTCAAAGAGGAACAAAGCAAACAACAAAAACCACCTATAAAAAGTATGGATTTCTTAGAACAAATCATGTACATGACTATGTAAAAACTCATTAACAAAATAATTGTTTTGCTTTTCATGTGGAAAGAAGTCTATCACTCAAGTATTGAGCCTGCAGAATATATAAAACCCTCAAACTTGTTCTTGCAATATGGTAATAATAATATCTGTAAACATTGTGTATGGGATAAGAAATTGAACATAATGTCCACTCTATGACACATAACCAATGTAAACACTAGAATGTTCCTATCGCCACTAATGCCCCATGATTCCTTCTCTGAAATCAGTCACTCATACTTTCCCTGAAGACTAAACTGAAAATTTAGAGATTTCTTACAACCTCATTGCTTTTTATAATATTCCCACCTAGATTAATATCTTTGAGTATATGTGATGTCCTAGTTGGTATGTTTTTAAAAGATTTTTAAATAATATTTTTATTTATCTTTGGAAACTTCATGAATATATTTTTAATTAAAATGTATCACTTCCCCCTTCCCTTTCTGACTCCCAGTATCATGTTCTTAGACGGAACTGCATTTTTCATGCAGCTTTGAAGCAGTCTTTCTACTGGGTGTACATTTCACACTGTGTGACTATTTGATGTTCTCCATGGCTTAGAAATTCTGGAAATTGTAAACTGGATTTGCCTTGAAGTTTGTAAGTAGGGGTAGAATTACTGAATCACAGGGTATGCATGTATCCAAGTCCCTCTGACAACATGGGGTTGTTTTTCAAAATTGTCCAAGAAACTGAAATTTAAAACTTTGTTCACATCTTTGGTAAAACTTGATATTTAGAGATTTAAAAGTTTTTCCCCATCCCATATCTTACTTTGGGTTTTAACGTACACCTTCCTGGCCAACAAGGTTGCTGACACCTGGGTTTTCATCCATAACATTCTATTTCATGTATAATACAATACACTGTGATCACTTTTGAGATTTGATTTAAGGGTTTGATCAAAGTCCTCAAGTAGAATAAATTTAAGCCACAAGCCCTACAGCTGGGCCTGCTTGAAGTTACTAAAATCCACAAGGAGTTTTATTTTTTAATATGCTAAATGTCCAGGTTAAAGAAGGCAACTACTTTTGCTTTTCTCTGAAGTAAACAGTTTATTTGTACTTTGTCTAAAAAGCATCCTCAAACTGTCTGGTACAGCTCTTTTAGACTTTTATCTTAGACAAGCCCTGGGTGATTTTTATCTAAAACAGTTACATTATTCCACTAACAGGAATAATTAAATATCTCAGCTATTTTTAATACTTATGAAAATATGCATCACGTATATCATTCATCAACACATCTATAGATAATCTTTTGTAAAGACAATTTAATCATAATTTATCTTCCAAATATTTTCACATTATAGTTTCAGAGATTTCAACTCACAACTGAAATAAAGAAAATAGTGTGGGATAGATCCAAACTCATGTCTGAAAACTACACCTTCCATAAAGACATGACAGTCACAGCACAGATGTACACTCTTGCTCGCTCAGGGACTCTAGGCATTAATGTCCCTGATTTTCTGCCCCACCTCTGAGAGGATCCCACAGTCAAACCCTCTCAATGTTGTGTCATTCAGATAAGAGTATAGTCATTTTCCTAGAATACCAGCCAGCTAAGCACCTCAGCTTTCCACAGCTAAATAAAGGTAACCTCATATTTCATAAATGCATACAGGGCATTACAGTAAAATATCTTGAAGCTATTTAAATTCTACGGACATCTAGGATTTTATTAGGCAGTTGAATACTGTTTTTACTTTAAATTATATATGAAGAGTACAATGCAGTGTGGTTATAAAGTAAATAAAAATGTTAATATAGTCCTTGCTCTGTGTTCTATGTTTTATATCTCCCACTCCACTCTCCTCATGTTAAGGCTTGGGGAACTGCTAAACTTTCCCTCAGTTAGCTTAAGTCACACCAGAAAAAAAAATCCTTTCCTCTGACATGGAGAAACACAAGTGGTTTTAACGGAGCAATGTTATTCTACCTTTATTAGCCTCAGGTCAGTTTTTAGAACCTGAAGAACCATTAAAGTAGTAAGAGTTTTCATCTTCCCCAATCTCTCCTATCTGTCAGACAACATGTGAATGTTTTGACACATTTTCCCTCGTCTTAGAGCTCTACATGATGGCCCACATCACCCAGCAGTGAATGCCTGAGCTGTGTTCTACCTCAGGTCACTGCTTCCACATTTCCTGCCACTTTAGAATGCTGCCACACGCAGTGAGCAAATCGCCTCCCCATTGCCTGATCCAGCAGGTGACTGTGAAATTAAACTATTTCTTTCAACACAAGCAGGTTTAGAATTGTTTGGCAAATAACAAAGGAAGAACCTTTTACTGTGAAATCTTAATTCACATCCATGCATAATAAGTGTTTACTCTGAAGCCTGGTATTATTTAATAATTATCTGCTTAAATCACTTTATGTATCAATTTATCAAGTCTGGAATAAAGAAATGGCATGACCAAAATTTCTAGCTTTTGGGGATTATGAATAGCTTCTGTTGCTCCCTCCTATTGAAATGTCGACATACGCATAAGCAATAGAAATAGGTCTATTTTTAATGCTACATAAATGTAAAAAAGAATAAAGCAAAATAAAGGGGAAAAGCTACGATTGCAGCCTGGGTAGATCTTGATGTATACATAAGTCTTACATTTCTTAAACCTCCCTGTGCCTAGTTCTTCCCTATAAAACATGATAATGCACATTTGACTTCTCTCAGGTAGAAACTATTCAATGAAGATATGGATGCAAAGCAATTTGGTTTCTCAGAACTGAAAATTTTACAAACAAAAGACATTATCGTGATGTTCCTGTTATTATTCAGTTGTGCTATAAAACCTCACAAATGCAGCCAAGGGAGTGGGGGAATCAACCTAGCACATCATTGAAAAAGCTTTTATCTTCTTTACTTTCCTATCTTAGAATCATTAGTTTAAAAAAAGTCATATACTTGACAAGTCAGAAAGAACTATTGTTAGAGATGTAAAAGGAATCTGTATGCAGGAAACAGTACAATAAAACCTGTTTCCCTGGTGTGTAAAGTCATGAAACTATAGATGCCAATAACTATTAGAATAATTCTAATTCATCTTTAGCTTGCTTTCTTATTTACCCAATAACTTACATCTAGTTGTATTTTAAAATCTACTTTATTTTTATACAAATTATGTATAATACAAGACACACAGGCTAGCTATAAAGTTCAGTGAACTGAGACAAATGTGTAAATCCAAACAATAACCCCTAGACTCATCAAGATGTACAATATTTTCATCTCATCAGAAACTTTCCTCATGCTTCATTGCATAGAACCAGAACTCATCAGAAATTAGGTCTTATAGTTAAATAAATGGCATTACCTTGAATTCAAAATTTCCCTGTCTGGATTCCTCATTGGAAAGATAACAGCTGGCGCAGTGGGAATCATCAGCGATTCCAAGTACTTCTTTGTCTTCTTTTTTAAATCATTAACATTTATTGATGGGATGGATACATATAAACATGTTTTATCTAAAATTCTTTCTTGTTCCAATCCATTTTTCCTTTGTTTTTCTTATCACATTGTGTATGTGTGTGTGTGGGGGGGTGTTTGTGTATATTTAGGTGTTCATTTAAGATCTAGCTCATTCAACTGAATGTGAGACCCTCTAGAATTAAAAATAATGTTTATTCTTTTGCCAGTGTTTTCCTGATTGAACAATGCAAGACACTTTCTTAGTACATAAAGGAATTTGATAATTAAATTTCAGTACTGTGATAATAAATATCTGTATTAATCAGGTTTCTCTAAATGAATAGAACTGATAGAATAAACTAATATATACCTCCATATATAGGTATTAGTAAGGTATTTATTAGAGTGGCTTGGTCTCAGTAGTATATGCTATGGTCTCAGTAGTATAACAATGCTGTCTCCTGATGGAAAGGTCAAGGATCCAGTAGTTGTTCAGTCCATGAAATTAGTTTCAGTAGTACTGATCTGGTGCTTGATACCTAGGGAAGTTCAAGATTCCTGCCAGTTTTCAGTTCACATTGGAATTACAAAGAAGTAGTTTCTACCACCAGCAAAGAAATCTGTCAGGGTACATGAACTGTCCAATGGGCATGAGGGCAATTAGGCAGAGAGCAAAAAATGCCTTTCCACCATGTCCTTTTAAGTAAGCTGCCACCGAAAGGTGTGGCCTAGATTTCAGATGAGTCATCTGAACTCAAATGGGTCTTCCACCTCAAAAAATGTAATGAAGAAAAATTCTTCACTTGTATACCTAGTTGCTTCAGTTTTAGTTAATTCCAGTGATTGTCAAGTTAGCAACCAAGATTAGTCATCACAACACCTGATTCATTTTTACAGCATTATTATCTCCTCTAGGTAGGTGGGCTATATTGAAGAATGTAAAGGTGGAAAATAATTCTTACTCAAAGATACCTGATTTTATGCTAATTCTACCGCTATATGCCAACAAAACATTTCTTTCCATTACCATCTTAGCTTTGTAGATAGTTTCTCTTAACTAGGTTACAGTTGACAATGTGTTGGAGGAAAGCAGGGAGGACTACTTATTTCAGAAAAGTCATATTCCACATTCAACACATTAACACTGACTTTGGAGTCACACTCTTTGGCCCTGTATTTACTAGCTATCCCTGTGTAAGTCAAGCAGTTTCCCTGAGCTGTTAGTTACACCTTAGTGGTTCCGAAATAATGATTCCAACCTCATATTGATCATGATAGGTGAAAGGGAGCAGATGTACTGGTCAATCCATTAAGGATAAACAATTGCAGGGAAGTTGTACTCTTGCAAATAAACCACACTCTCAAGGCCTGATTATTACAATTTGTTCCCAGCCTGTATCTCTTTCCACCCAGTGAGTAGGGATGAAAGCTCCAAACTTCTGTCGACTGGTCATTTGGTGACCATATTCTAAGACTGTGCAGCGGCCCACCTTCTGAGCAGTGGCAGTGTGCTTTACAGAGGCTTTACATGAATCACTGCAGACATCCTTTTTGCTCAAGAAACCACAAAGGTTTTAGGAGCTGTGTGTCAGAAACTAGGACAAATATCAATAATAATTATTTTACTCTGATACTTGCTTAAAAATATTTTTAACACTAGTTGTAGGTAATAAAATACTATCAAAGGAAAGATTGTGAGTGGAATTGGAGAAAGAATATACACTTAGAAACAATATCAAGTCTTAGGAACCCTTTGTCAGAAAAAGGAAGTTTGACTGGTGAGTCTACCAGAAAGTGCCTGATAAAAATTAAATTAAACCCTTGATGGGTGAGCTCTGGGACTGAGTGTAAGATGATAATGTAGAAAAGTGATCTAAGCGGTTCTTGATAGCAATGTTGGGCCTCCACATATATGCTCTCCCATGTAATATTAGCACTTACAGATACATGGGTCCCCTCCAAAGACATGTACAACACACACACACACACACACACACACACACACACACACACACTACATGAAAGTATGAAAATGTCAGGAAATAACACATTATTATATAATTGACATATGGCTAATAAAAAATCATGATAAGTAATAGGGCAATGGCTCAGTGGGCCAAGTGCTTATCGCATGGTGTGAGGACGAGTGCGTTTGAAAACCTAGACACTAGGCAAAACCAGAAACCATCCCACACATCTGCAACCCCAGGGTTCCCCCAGTGAGATGGGCAGTGTCCACTTGGGGGCCATCTCTTCCTTCTGCCTCACTGTCTTCCTCCCTTCATTTCTTCAGACAATAAAAATAACCAGACTCAAATTAGAGCATTTCTGAAATAAGGTGTTTCCTTTGTGACAAAGCTGATACAAGACAGCTGATTAATCTTTCATCCTTCAATGTCTTTTGTCTTTCAAATCTCTCAGAGGATTCATGGGGGTAGACAGAAGTGCCAGGTAAGTAAAGAATTATTAGTATTGGGCTCTACCTAGATCTCCTTTTTATTACTCAATGTTACACACACACACACATTCTTATTAAAAAAGAAACTCCTTAGTGAAGGAAATAATCCCTTTCATTTTCCAAATAAGAGCAGGGTAGCTGACAGTAGGAAGAGAATTGTCAGTAGAATCCCCGGGTGAAAACCTTTGTCGTTTTCTTATTTAGTGGAATGAACATGAGGGGAGAGTATATTAATTTTATTACAGGGCAGAAGAACTCAACTCATCCCACCCTTTTGTACTGAACTCCCACTTGGCATGCAGCCACTGCTATCTAATTCATTAGATTACCAGAGCTCAAACTGCTTCTGATTTTGCATTGTAGAACAGAACCTAGACATTCCTACTTTATTAAAACAGAATCATTGGCACAGGGGACGTTTTGAAAACGAGTGAGCTTTCTAAGGGGCTGATAACATGTCAGTTCCAGCTTGCCATCAGAGCTGATTATGCCCTTCCCCCACACTCCCTGACAAACTGACATAAGTCTTTTTATTCTATTCCTTAAAGTGTGCTCCAGGATCATAGAGTAAGGCAGGTCAATTACATGCTTATAAGAAACAAAGGAGATAACAAAGTAATCTTTGTAAATAGTAGTTTGGAAATGATATGGAAACAGTCATCAGTTAGAGATGTGCTGGAATTTTTCACTTTATTTGTTATTACATTACTCACCCAAACATTAGCATCCTCTTCCTTCTTCAATATCATTGTAGTAGAAGATTGGAACACACATTGATTGCCAAGGGGAATGGATTTGTTGTGTAAAGTGTATTTCAAAACTACATCTATACAGAAAAAATATGTGGAAGAAAACCCTGAAGTAATAGAAGCAAAACAAAAATCCATGGTGTTCAAATTGAGGACTTTTGTCTCCTCAATACACATCAGCATGACAGGAGTTTAATCAAGGTAATACACAAAGTGATACTTCACAGAACGCCAGTTTTCTTTGGTAGATAGTCTAAAGCATTATTTATATAAGTAAACTAACATGCATATATTAATATCTTGAATACAAACTTTTCTTAACTTCTTAAGATAAATCTTTAACATTCACATAAGTTTTATGACTGTATTTTATCTCTTCAGCTGTTGCCTAGATATCTTCAAGACAAATTCACACCCCTCTGGTATTAGTGATGTATATTTTTAAAGAGTACTTATTGAGCTTTGTTATTCTTGTTGTTGAACTCTCATCATGTAAACTTCTTTTCAAAAGATATGCTGTTTTCCTTGCATTGGAGAAATACTACACATTCCTAATATTAGTCTTTAAATTTGGCCCTCTCCTTTTATTTATTTAAGTTTGTTTAGTACAGCCAGAAATGTATCCTATAACAGATTTCTATCTATTTGTTGCAGTTAAAGGATATTAGAGGCTGGACAATGATGGCACATGCCTTTGATACCAGCACTAGAGAGGCTGAGGCAGGTGGATCAGGTGGATCAGTGTGAGTTCAAGGCCAGACTTGTCTACAGAATAATTGGGGGTGTACAGAGAAACCTTGTCTCAAAAAAACCAAAACCATTAACAGACACCACAACAAAAATATATTAGAAATTGGGGTAGACACTGTGCAAGGGAAATCAGGAAAGGTATCAATAATTACAGCCATGGTTTTTATGTAGGTTTCTCCTTAAATGAGATCATGAGACAGTGTTTGAAAGTAGTGTGGGACTATTGTCAGAGGTCAAGGACATATTGGGACTATAGTCAGAGGTGGGGGATATTGGGATTATAGTCAGAATTCAGGTTATTGGGACTATTGTCAGAGCTGGGGGATATTGTGTAGTATTTAGGTCATCGGAGTTTCTGCTTTCAAAATACAGGTAAGAATTAGTACTGTTCCCAAAGAGAGACTTCATTGGAGAATGTATTGCTATAAAATGTAAAACTACCCCATACCCGGCCTCCTGCCTTCCAGTTTCCTATGTGATTTCAAGCTAGATCTCTCCCTATAAAGTGTTCCCACAATGCCATCAACTATGAGTGTATAGGCAGGGTGACCCTTTTGCCAGCCAGAATCAAGCTGTTCTAACTTTTAGTTTTTAAAATGATAAGTTGAATATATCTCTTGTATTTAAAACTCTCCAGCTTCAGGTATTTTAATATAACAATAGAAAACTAATATCACTGTCATGATTCATATAGAAGTCTGGCTAATAGAACAGTGAGCAACTTGTCCAACCACTTATGTCTCATTTCACTGGTGTAACTTCATTTCCTCTTTGGAAATCATGATAAACTGAGTATTTAGAAATTATATAGGAATGACCAGGTATCAGGTTCTGCTCTAAGCACTTAGAATATATTGATTCACTTAAGCTCTGTGACAAAGGTGTGAGTTATGAGTATCATGACTGCAATTCAATGCAAATCTTGCTGAAAAGTAGAGATAGGTGGGGGGATTGTTTAGATAATCTGGTCAGGTACTTTATTTTCTGTTATACGTGTTGTATTTTGAATTGTCTATTTTGAATTGGAAGTAACATTCAACCATCTGGAGGAATTTTAGGCAAAACAAATGAGCAAATTTTCAGAGATGGAAACATACTTGGGGTGTTAAGAACCAGCACACTGGCCAGTTTGTTCAATGATGGTAATAGAGAAATACAGATAGGAACTGGAATCATAATACTTGGAGTTGCTCCGTATCTGATGCAAAGCCAAATGGGGAAATTTCAAGCAGATTTTGCAGGCATTTGTATCCTACTCCTCTCTGTCTCCCTCCCTCCTTCCCTCCCTCCCTCCCTTCCTCCCTCTCTCCCTCCATCCCTCCCTCCCTTCCCTGTGTGTGTCTGTGTGTATGCTTTTAACAATGTATTGTACACATTGTCCTTGTTCACACACTAAACTCAGTAATCATTCTTTTCTTTCTCTCTTAGTTCCCCCTCACCCCTGGTCCTTCTGCATGCTAAGCAACTTCTGTATCATTGAGAGAGATCCCAAGCTCATGTTTTATGATTTACTTTTAAGATGGGGTTTTACTAAAGCTCAGGGTGGGCGGAAAATAATACAGGAAATGCCCTGATTTGGCGATTCTCCTGCCTCAGCCTCCAGAGTAACTGCAATTACAGACATGTACCATTTAGATCTGTTTTTTTTCTCCTAAATTTTATCGTTTGGCATGTGGTGAGTTATGTAGTATATGTAGCTCATATTAACCGGCATAGAAGCAGCAGAAGCAGTAAAACAGCATCCATGTCTTTCAAGATCTGATGGGAAGTAGAAAGTATAATAAATTTAAATCTGACTAATTCAGAATGTAAATGCAGTGTGGAGGCATTATTGGAAGTGAGCAACAGTAAGATAATATATTTTCATTACTCATGTTAGCTTTAACAATTACAAATATGCCCAGGAAAGTAGTAATAAATGCTTAGTATATTATCTACAAAATGTTTTATACTGACTTATGTAATGGTTAGAATTTATACTAAGAGACATATTGTATTTAAAGATTAAATTTTACATGTACAAAAATTTCAGAGAAATCACATTCAATCATTTTTAAAAGCAAATTTGTAAAAAGCTTTATAGTTTTTAAGGAGAAAATTACATTTTGAAAGGTATTTTAAATTATTTTTATTTGTATGTTTATGGGTATTTTGCCTGAAAATGACATATAATTTGGGAGAGGAATGTGTTTTAATATGCATAGCATAGTGTAGATGAGTTTTTCAGAAAAGGAGAATGTGCCAATATGCCTTAAGTCCCAGAGCAGCACTACGTGACTTTAATACTTCCTAGCTGCTTGAACTTGGAGACCTCACTTAACCTCTCTGACCCTCCAATCCCATTTTATAAAATGGAAATAGACTATTTCGCTTGTTGGGTTATTGAAAATATTATATACACGACATGCAAATCCACTTGACTTCTTGTCTAACATCTGGCTGATTATTATTTCCTGTGTCTTCCAAGTCTATTTGCCTTACAGTTCTCATGAGGACCGTCTTTTCCTCAAGCCCCATGACCTTTGTATCCCTCTGTAGTATGTAGTGCTATTAAACATATACTTCAATAGTCATTAATAAGCACCATTTAAATTGAGTGATGAGGTCATCAGTGTCAAATAAAAGAAAATTGATGTTGGAGCAAAGTTTGCTTGGCAAAAGAATGTGGCCATGAATGCTAGGCTGAGGCTGAGACAAAAAAAAAGAAGACTCGGTGCTGTGTTTACTCACAAATGCTGACCAGGAGCTGTTTCACATAGCTCATGTTCTGGAAGACCAGAGTATTTAGTCTGTAGCAGAAAATATAGTAAATGATTCAGGTAGAGACTTTGTCTCTTCTCTCTGCACAGAGATTCACAAAGTGTATTCACAAGGGGGCTAATTTGCCAGTTACAGTGTTATCTTTAGGCTAATATCAACTCTGTTAGTTTTACTTTCTAATATTGATATATCACTCAGCTTTCAATCCTGGGAGGATCGATTTGGGCTCGTGTTTATATAAGTTTCAGGATGTGCTCACTTAGCCTTTTTACCTTGGGCATGTGGCTACATGGAAAGTCTAGCAGCAGTCATACAGTAGAATATGCCAATTTACCAGATTGTGGCCGTGAAGTGAAAAGAGAGAAGGTATTTGAGGTATATTGAGAGCCACTGCTAGCAAAAGTCCATGGAGTATACAGCATTAACATCTAGAGTTCAGAAAGTCAACCTACCAGAACTAAGGGTTCTGTTAGAGGAAACCATCATGCAAGGCATTAGGGAATTACTGCCTTTTGAATGAACTGGCTGTCTCTTGTTGTAAACTTGTGCAAAAGCAGCTATGATTCTCCCCCATTTACCATGCATTTCCATGTTATGTGTACATGTAACCTCATGATTGCATCTCAATCTTATGGGCACTCATAACTGTGGATAGTTTAGAAGATGGTTTCTTATTTAACTGTACAATTTTTATGAATAGAAAAATACTAAAATGTGCTTCATACTAGATCTATTATTCCATGTGGACTGTAGACACTTAGAGGTCTTAACTCTCCATCCTTAGCCACTGACAAGTTAAATACTGGCCAAAGTGTCCTCATAGAACTTTCATATAGCAGAATTGCAGGCACCTGGCCTTGTTACATCAAAGCTCTTCAGAAGAATTACAGTGAACCAGAAGTGATAGTGCAGGTGTCTGGCCGTGGTATATCTTAGTCCTTCAAGACATCAATAGCACCTATGTTACCCTAAGCTTCCTCCACTAGCACCTCTCCACTCTGATTCAAATAACACTTTGTATTTATTTCTACACCAGTTTTTAATGCAAGATTTTAGGCTCAGTAGACTAATTAGGTATAGGTACACACGTTCTTTGCCTTTTCCTTAAATCTCTCAGTGGTTTAATTTCTTTCTTTGTAACCTTTGTAGCTATCCCTTTAGGAGATAGCCAGAACTTTTTAAAACCTAAAGCTGATGTCAATCACCAATTAAGCTGATCAAGTATTTGCCAAATGTGACTCTGATCATAATACTTGTCCCTGAGAGTTTACTTGGTAGTTTTTACTAACAAGTTGCTAATGAATGTACACACACACACACACACACACACACACACACAGACACACACACACACACATGCTTGGGGGAACAAAGAAGGAGAAGAAGATGGAAAAGACCTAGATAGATATGAGGGAACAGCAAAAGGAGAATGGATGGAGAATAACAAAGATGAAGACAGAGATGGAAAGAACTATGTAGAACATGAAAGAACAGCAGAAGGAACTGAGAGCAGGAGAGGAGCTAAGTGAGAGAAAACGGAAAAGAAACTGTGCAGATAGAATTAACTTAGAAAAATAAAGAGAATGGACTAACGAACTCAGTGTGCTTAGATTCATTCAATATCCCTCAGTTTCGTATCCTTAGCTGCTTGTAGTATCTGTTCTGGACCCTGATAGAAATCCCCTCAAGGCAGGCACTTGGGGGGAATTCATTAGATGTACACTATCCTCTTTAAAAGCAAGACCACAACAACTTAATTTCTTGTACTGTGCCACATAATCTAAAGTTTCCATCACCGCCCAACAGAGTGACAACTGGGGCTTGAACATTTAACACATGGGCCAATGGTGCTGTCTCAGCTTCCTTTTCTGCTGTTGTCATAAAATACTCGGACAAAAGAAACTTAAGGCGTTGATGGCTTATTTTAGTTCACAGTTCAAGGTATGGACTACCATTGCAGGGAAGCCGGGGTGCAGGAGCTTCAGAGAGCTACTTCCATTGCATCTGCAGTCCGGAAGCCAAGAACATATCCGTGCTCTTGCTCAGCATGTTTTCTCACCTATATTTGCCTTGGCTGTGTGCCTCAGCCTGCCTACCATTAAAATGTGTCTTGTCTTGTAAAATTACATAACCTTGAAAATTCCTACATACATGTCCAGAGTCCCATCTCACAGGGGACTCTATATTTGATCAAGCTGTTAATTAATACTAACCTTCATAGAGATGGCATTTTAGGCACAAGCTACAACAACGATGTTTAATTCTTAAATCTGGTTATCAGTGAACAGTTCTAATTCTGATTTTTTTCTCCTTGCCTTTTATTTTTTTTTCACAAATCCTGTTTATATAATTCGATTGTGACCAAGTATTGGTTTAGAGACTGGTTAGTAAGATAATTTGTTAAAGAGTGTGAGATCTATTATAAAAGAGTTGTTTAATAGAGGGAAAGTGGAAAAAAAGGTTATAGCTATTCAGTTGAAGCCAACAGACTATTAAAAAAAAGTTGTTCAATAGAGGGAAAGTGGAAAAGAAATGTTGTAGCTATTCAGTTGAAGCCAACAGACTATTAAAAGAACTGAAATGTGCTTAGAAGAGGCAGAAATATATGTTTAATGAATAGAAACTCTTAGCATAGATAAGGTGGACCAGCTAGAGAGAGGTCCTCTCTTTACATATCTTTTCCATTAATAACTTAGATATTTATATATATGTTTGTTCAAAGTCTACTCATCTGGGAGATTGCAGGGATCATTTTTTTTTTAAGATTTATTTCATTTTTAATGGTCTCTGCAAGTCTCTGTCTCTCACTCTGTGTGTGCACATGTGTGTGCATGAGTGTGTGTGTGTGTGTGTGTGTGTGTGTGTGTGTGTGTGTGTATACATGTGTACAGGAACCCACAGACCAGAAGAGGAAGTCATATTTCCTGGAGCTGGAATTAAGACAGCTTTGAGCTGCCCAATGTGGAAGCTAGAAGCTGAACTTGGGTCTTCTCAAGAGCAGCAGTGCTCTGAACCCAAGGCTCCTCTCCAGTCCCCAGAGAGTTCAGTTTTTAGGGATAGCATTCAAGTAATTTCTAGGAGACTGATGTTCTGATGATATGATGTTCTGATGTTCATGGTGATCTTACTTAGAATAATCATCTTTTTGCTTAATTCAATTTTTAAGTGACAACATTTACAGAGATTCTAAATCCTTTCTTGTTTTTCATGGCTTATCATTCACACATAGCTAATAAAGAGACAGAAATTTTTTTAAAAAAGAAAACAAATAATAAATACATTACTTAATTAATTAACTAACTTTCCCCCACATTGGGAGAATTTGACATCTGTGTACCTCCTTGATGGCAAACAAGATTAAAATGTTCAGAATTCCCTCAAATAGAGAACCTCTACCAAATGAAAGTTTCCAATGCTATGTACCAAATACTAAATAAACATGCATTCTTCTGCAAATCAAATTAGCCTAGAAAAAGAAGGCCCATAGGTTAGTCATTTTCTACAAAGATACTCATATCTCTGTGGCTTGTGCCTCAATTAAAATTCTAGAAACTCATTCTAGAAAAATATTAATAATTATGAACAGATTTTTGTCACATCATATTAGCAGCCATAAAAATAAAAAAAACATAAAATATATAAATATCATCAGTATTGGAATGATTAGGTAAATATAATTGCACTAAATTATAGACTTATGTTTCAAAATATGCAGTAGTAAATTATTAGGAATAACATAGGGAATCATAGAGAGGGCATGACTATAATAATTATTAAAGAAGAAATAAAAATAGCCAGAAAACATCAATAAAATGTTCAGAGTAATGAAAGTCATATTAATTTAAGTGATGAAGTTATATCATTGGAGACTATCATATCCTATAGGGTTAATGTTTCTTGTGATGGCCAATGAAAGTTTTATATTTCGACTACAGAGTATGAAAGATTCCTCAGGAAATAGTGTAGGGAATCATGCTAATTATTATGCTAAATTATGGGATTTGACTTAAGGGTGCTTAAGGGTCATTCTGTCTTCAATATTCTAAGATCCTAATTTATATCTTTGCAGTGGGAAACATTTTTTTAAGTTAAAATCATTATGAACATATGGATGGTGTGTCCTGAGGAATGAGTATGAGGAATAACTGATAAAATAGTTGAGTTAGAACTTAGTTCATCACACTGGGAAATGGAAGGTCTATGGCCTAACAAAAGCAGTCCATTTAATTTTGCTGCATGACTTTGTTGGAAGAAGAAGAACGTAGGTTGCACCATGGACTGGACTACAGAATGTGATGGCAGGGGCTGAAACACAGCAGCTCTACTGTGAGCCAGTGGCACCAGAAAGACCAGTGCTAGATACAATTGTATGTTTAAACTACAGATTATTTGTGAGGAGAATTTATCTGAAAATGAGAGATGTTGATCCAAGAGGCAGCTTTCCCTTTTATCTTTTAGGGAGTTTACACAACTCATGAATTTTCCCCCAATTTTATTTTTAGTTGTATGCCAGATCTGGCTCATACTGAGTTATAAAAGACAATTCTGAATACTCTTGCTATCATTTTGTTCCTTAATGTTATATTTGTGCTTGAAATTAGACATGAGGAATATATTTATGTCCTGGAAACCAGAAAACACTACACAACTCCTAACAAGTTAGTAGTAGAGCAATCAATGCCATTGGTTCAAAAAATTTGTTGTTGAATTAAGAACAATGCAAGTAGGAGGTTTTTAAAGTATCTTGTAAAAGATAACATGCCTTATAAAGTTCTGTTAATGGTGGTATTTTATGCACTTTGTTTTGATTGTTCCAATCTTCAACAAATATTTATCAAAGATACTCATTCTTTCTAATGAAACTAAAGGAGTTCAAAGAACTGCTTAATACAGTTAAGGTTGACTTTATGGAGCTTAAGACTTATGGAGGTGCAGAAAATGTTAATAAAAGACACAAATCATGAGAACCACATGGATCAGCTAAAGGAAACATGTAAGATGTCCTGAAAGCAAATTAGGCCAAAGTACAAGAACACTTGAACATCAAAAAGAAAAATGTGAATATTCTCAATGGTATCTTTATTTTTCAAATACACTAGAACATCAAATGCAAAACATAAGAATATGATTTTTATAAATAAGTCTGTAATGAAAGGATACGCAGTGACCAAACAAGACAGCAATTAAGATTTCAAATGTTCTTTAGACTGAAAAAGCACAGTGACCCTGAAAGGAAGGGCTAGATTTTCTGTCACTTAAGTGACTCATTAGGGCCACATAAACTTTTCTAAAGCCTCACCAGTGATGGGAGGTACCCGTGCCACCTAGAGACCCCACCTTGTCAACTTCTTCATCTTACATGTGCTGCTCTCCACAAAACTAAAGGAAGAAATAAAAGCTTTAGGGAACAGGCAAATTCTACTTCTTATTTGTAAATCCACACACATTTTCACCCTTTATCACTTATTTAAATAGAAATTAATAAGTAACAATATTTATCTGGTATATTCCTATCATTTATAAGTATTACACATTATAGAAGTTAAAACTCTGAAAAGAAGAAGAGAAAAAGGAAGAGAAGGAGGAGGAGGAGAAGGAGATGATGAAGAAGAAGAAGAAGAAGAAGAAGAAGAAGAAGAAGAAAGAAGAAAGAAAGAAAGAAGAAGAAAGAAGAAAGAAAGAAAGAAAGAAAGAAAAAGAAAGAAAGAAAGAAAGAAAGAAAGAAGAAAGAAGAAAGAAAGAAAGAAAGAAAGAAAGAAAGAAAGAAAGAAAGAAAGAAAGAAAGAAAGAAAGAAGGAAAGAAAGAAGAAAGAAAGAAAAGAGAGAAAGAAGAAGATGATGGTGATGACAGACTGGAGAAGCTAGAATTACCCCTGGGTGCCAGTGGGCATAAGCACAAGAGCAGAACTCCCCACCAACACTTAAGGTATCAGGGAGTTTGCTGGTTGTGTGGTTGCCGTTTTTTCAGTTTTGGTTTGTTCTGCCATACCAGCAGACACCATTTGTTCCCTTCTTTTGCCCTCCCTGCTTTCCTCCTTTGGTTCCTTCCTTTTAGCCTCCTTTCTTCCTTCTCTCCTTCCTTGCACTTTTCTTTGCCCCTTATCTCTTTGCTTTTATTCACTCCACCCTCCAATATAGTCTCTATTTTTGAAGCACCTTGATGCTGTCTTTTGTGAGACACACGTCTGACCTGACACAGGTTAAGGGAGACAGCATTTCTTCTCTTTTCATTTTTTTTTTCAGGGAAATCTAAGTCTCAGTGACATACAGACAAGAAGTTCCCAAGTCTCAATGATTCCCAGTTTTTATGTTTTCACTGAAAAGAAGGCGGAATATATAGTTCACAGAGCAGAGAGTAGGCAGAATTTCATATCTGTTTTCTACCACTTAGTCATTGTGGTTTGAAGGGCAAGTTAGTCAGCTTCTCAATGCCTCCAATTCTCTATTGTGTGAAAGAGAATCATTGTGAGAGGTGAGTGTGGTAACAAGGCAAACTGTTAATTCTGACACTTAGGGATTTTGTTGACTTCAGGTGATAAAGATGATGGCTATGCTAACTGGTCTGTCTTTGCCCTGCTAAATTTTTCCTTTCTTTTCCTCATTGCCTCTACATCCCAGGAGGTTGAATTTCATGGACTCAATAAATTGGCACTTGTCCTTGATTCTGATAAGATCAGGGCAAAGAGTGTTGCTTGCAGAAGATGGAAAACAGGAAGAGGAGAGACTGAGGTATTATTCCTAACATTTCTTCCATGCTACGAGGCAAGATAACATGAGTTGCGTTACTCCATCTAAAGCCCACAGTAACCATCAGATGGCCCTTCCTCATGGCTACAGCTAGTTTTCAGTCTGACATCTTCCTCTGCAGGTTCCTTCTGTCATGCCATTTGAGTGTCATCTGTCTCTCTAGGATTCTGACTGGTGACATAACAGCACTTGTTGTCTTTGCTAAAATGCCATTATTTAATGATCTTCTGTGCTTATTTACGTGACCTACCTTGTCTTCAAAGAGCAAGTAAAATAACACCTGTGCAAAGAGTTGTTCCAAGAGTGCTGCATTCTTAAAGGAATGGCAGCAGCTATTTGAGTCTTTTACTGGACTCCCAAAATAAAGGCAGGGAGTTTTAATCTATTTTGACAAGTAGTGAAGTCTGGGTAATAGAATCTGGTTTCTGCTTGTAAAATGATGAGCCTTGTGGAGGTCAGGGACAGGGTTGTACTCAATTTAACACTTGCAGCACTTGGCACTGTTATTTGCTTACCAAGTGTGAAAGTAATTTTTTCTCAATTAAGTATTTTTTTCCTAGCAGGTTTGTTTTTCTCCCCACAATTCTTCATAATTGAGATGAATATAATTTCTTTGCTTGCTTTAATTATCTCTGATTATCTCACTACCTAGATTTTTGTTTTATGAAAAAGCAGCTATTACAGCCAGCCAAAATCTCCTTCCATCAAAGGCCAAGTGGATGTGGGCAACACTTACACAGAAATAAGATTTTCTAGTTGATGATAGACTTTCGTAATTTTCATTCAACACATCTCTTAAAGGGTGTTGGAAATTTCAATACAGTATAATTCAGTTTATCTTATCTGACACTTTTCACGCAGCCCTCTCAGTAATTGATCTTTCTCTCACTGCCCATTACTATACATTTTTGATATTGAAAAGCAATATTTTTAACAACAAGTGAATATATATGCTCTCAAATCATTTTGGAAAGAAGTTTAATGAGAATAAAGTCAGCTTACTTATATATCAAATAATATGTTATTTTACTTTTTAAGGAAAGTACCAATTCTACTAGGTAATCTATTTTAATACTGGTAAACTCTAATTTTATTGCCATTTCAAGTCTCAGAAATATGCTTTCTACAGTGAATTATTTCAAGTTTATTTGTCACAATATACCAAATATAACCATGTATAAAAGCAATTGCTATTACTACTAGTATGGTAAGGTATTTCAGATGTGGCCACAGAGAATCCAAATATACCCATTTTGAAATGTGCAATTAGAAAGGACATTTGCATCATTTGAACATCTGCATTCAAGTTGCATTTTGAAAGTTAGGTCTTTATTATAATCTGCCTTTGTGTAATATTTGCCACAGTAAACATGGAAAGGCAGAGTTACTTCCTCCACAGTAAGCACCAGTGACCTTCACAGTAGAAAGTACTATCTGCTGAATGTGTGATATGAATGTGCTGAATGAACATGGCTTCTGAAACCTGAGACTTGGAAGTCCAGCTGCTTTTTATTTGTTTTACACTAAGGACATATTTCCAGAAGGACTATACATCTATACATTTGAGCTACACACTGAGTTTAAAAAACATGCAACCACACGGTAACTGGACTTTATTTCCATCTCTTTATTTCTTAAAGGTGTGTATGAGTGTGTGTGTGTGTGTGTGTGGTGTGTGTGTGTGTGTGTGTGTGTGTGTGTGTGGTGTGTGTATGAGACAGAGACAGAGAGAAAGAGATAGAGAGAGAGCACATTGAAGACTTCCATTTGGATCAGATCAAAGATTTAATTTCCAGTGAAGGGGGATGTTTCTTTACCTTAAGGAAGTATGGAAGGGCACATTGATAAACATGTCAGGACACTTACACAGGATCTCTTGATTATGCCTGCTGATATTTTAATGTTCTCAAGCTGAAAACATCCTAAGAACACCAATGTGTATTAAAATAATTTGCATGCTTAAATTAAGCAATTTATTTTTTCTTCTCTCTTGGGTTTTGGAACACAGCAATATTATTCACCTTTATTATATTAATATGATTTCTCTTAATTGAAATAGAATCAAGACCTTCAAATATAGGTGGACCTTTTTTTCTGTTTTGTTTTTGACCTCTATTATTGTTAAATCCAAAGGTGTGTCTCCATCCTTGTCTTCTCAGGGGACACAGGCCATCACCTCCACCTGGAAGTCACATTGTTATACTAATTAAATTTAACTCATTACTTCTAATAGCTCACCAACTCCTTAATCTAACTCAACTTTCTTCTTCTTAGGAATATGTTAGATTTATCTCTACTGCTAATACCTTTGAATTCAAGCACATAGTTGATATACACATGTAGGTGAATGCACATGCACACGCATGTGGAACACACCACACACACACACACACACACACACACACACACACCTTTGAGGATTAAAGAGATGAAAATAATGTTCAGTTACCATATTGCTGCATGTTTTTTAAACTCTCTATTGAAAATGGCTATGAAATGAGTGTTTTCAGAATACAACAGATCTTTCTCTTGCTAGTGGATTCATGGTTATTTGTTTTAAGGCATTTTAACACCTCTACTCCCCACATCCCATCACTATTTAGGCTGCCTCCCTTTTGATGCTGTACCTTTCTGCACTCCTATTTTTATATCTTGCCAATTCTATGCAAATTAGGAGATAGCACATTCTTTTAATCATTCAAACGAAAATAAAATATCAAATGCCATTAGCAAGAGCTTGGTTTAATTTAATTCTTGATTATGCTAAAGCTTTCTAAGTAAGTGATCTAGCACTGAGCCACATCCCCAGTTTTACAATTTGCCTTCATGGATCTAGTTCCTTTGTGAGCTAGTGCTACATCAATGTTTGCATTGGTTACTTATCATTGCAACAAAAATTACTGTGGTCATTAATACGGAACTTGAATTTAATAGGATCTAGACTCAATGAGGAGTTAATCTTTTGGATTTGCTCATGAAGAAGTTTCCAGGTTGAGTTGACTGAGGTTGGAAGACCCACCTTCAATGTGGTGCCAATCTATCACACGGTAGGATCTTGGACCAAGCAGTAGGCACCAACATTCATCCTCTCTGCCTCCTGACTGCAGAGACAATGTGACCACTCCTTTTTTGCCCCTGATGCCAGGATTTCCTAGATCTGTGGGCTGCATCTCCTTAAAGTTCCTCCCTCAAGTTGCTTCTTATTAGGAATTTTGCCATAGCAACAGGAAAAGAAGTTAGCATAGCATCAGATGGACAACTTCAAGGAAAAGAGGCCTATCTTCTCCCAGTTTCAGAGGAGACAGTCCTTCCTGGCAAGAAAGGCATGATGACTAGCATGGATATGTTTATGACAGTGAGACCTTCAGGGGTTTATTGACATCTTTGTGGATCAAAAGCCAGAGCAATCAAACTGGAACAAGATATGGATATCAAATATGACCTCAGTGACCAATTTCAGCAATGAAAGACTCAGTACCATGGGATTAACAACTTCCCCAAACAGTGTGACCAGCTAAGGATCAAAGACAAACACAGGCCTCTGCATGACTATTTACATTCAAACTATCTCAATAATTGCTCTTATTTCCTTCTTTTTAAAAGTTCCTTAGTAACACACTTTCCACTGGATAGTTTCTGAAGCCATACTTTCAGATCAATTACAAACAAATAAACACAACTGTATTTATACCACCTTCCCTGAGATTCTGACATCAAGAGATTTTCTCAGACAAATCTTGTCACAAATGAGAGGCTGTCTGAGTATTCTCCAAGAAAGCTATCCTTTAAGTTACTCTCTATCAGATGATGAATGTCCTGGCTAATTACCCTTTTAGGTGGGTATGCTCCATAACAAGACATTTGTTCTTTCTTCCCAACCATATTGGCTGTGGTGAAAGAGCTAGCAGTCTCCTAAATGTTTCCACTGTATTCTTCTACTGAAACTTGACTCTCATAGTTCATAGTGGTTCTACATTTCTGATCTTCAGAATGACTACCTCATCCCAGAATGATAAAAACAAACATGGTATGTACTCCCTCATAAGTGGATATTAACTATAAAATAAAGTATAATTATGCTACAATCCACTGACCCAATGAGACTAGGTAACGATGATAGTTCATTGGGGAGACACCCAGATATTCCTGGGAAGGGGAAATAGAAGAGGTTTCATGAACTGAGGGCAGATGGGGATAGGAACATGAGCAATCAAGTTGGAGGGGTGAGTGCTGAGAGGGACTGCTGGGGTGGCATTTTGGAGTTGGGTGGAAACGTGGCAGGAGAATCTCCCAGGAGCCTATGAGGAGAATCCCAGCTTAAACTTCTAGCAGCAGTGGATAAGTAGCCTGAACTGGCTGCCTCCTGTGACCAGATTGGTACCTGGCCCAATTTTCATCAGAAAGGTGCCATCCAGCAACTGATGGAGGCAGATGCAGAGATCCACAGCCAAACATTAGGTAGAGTTTGGTAATCCTGTGGAAGAGGAGGAGAAAGGGGTCTAGAAGCCAGAGGGGCCAAGGACACTTTGGGAAGGCTCATATGATTAACTAACCTGGGCTCATAGGGGCTCGCAGAGATTGACCTAGGCCCTCTGCATATATGTGACAGTTGTGTAGCTTGGTCCTCTTATGGGACTCCTAACAGTGGGGAAAGGGGCTGTCGCTAACTCTTTTACTGGCTTTTGGGACCCTACTTCTTATATTGGGTCACCTTGCCCAGTCTTAACACATGGGGAGGTGCTTAGTCTTACTCCAACTTGATATGCCATGTTTTGTTGACACTCATAAGAGACCTGACTTTTCCTGGATAGAGGCAGAAAAGGAGGAGATTAGGGGGTGGGAGGTAGTGAGCTGGGGAGATGGACTGCAAGATGAGGATGGGGGGAGGTTGCAGACAGGGTGTAAAACAAATAGATGAATTAAAACAAAAGAGTGACTACGTCAAAAGTCTCAATTAACATCCATCACTGTGCTGGGTTTTCTCAATAACTCTGACATTGCAGGAGCTAAATATTATGAACAAAGGGATATGAAGTTGCTACATTGACATTTCTAGAAGAAACATATTCTAAAGTATTCTTATGTTGGCTTAGAATATATATATGCATATACATATATATATGCATATACATATATGTGCATATACATATACATATATGATAGATAGATAGATAGATAGATAGATAGATAGATAGATAGATAGATAGATGGATAGATAATGTAAGACAAGGAAGAATGAAGAAACAAAAAGAAAAGAGAGAAAAGGGAAATTTTTAAAAAGAAAACTAGGAGAGACAGATGAAAGGACCATTGAGGCAAAGAGGGAAAAGTGTCAAAATTGTAATACAATGGAGCCAGAGCCAGAATGTGGCTGCAGAACAAATCACCTATGCTATGGAACATGAGCTTCTGTGTAGTTCAGCAAAATGAGGCTGAAAGGGGAGCTGTCTATGCATAAGGGCATATTCTAAGGTTATTAATGCTCTGTAATGAGTGATCTTTTTTTTGGGGGGGGGCGGTGATTACACAGAGTTAAAATACGGCTTTCAGTTTCACAGCTCACCTAGTTTTCTGAGCCAAGATTCTGCTCATCAAGCAAGAGAGGTTTCCAAGGCCGCAGCAGCACAGCAAACAACTTGAGAAAGGAAACTTGGATATGGTGCCAACACTTGCAAATTTTCTCAAAGGCTCCTGCTAATTTGCAGCACAGAGCAAAACAAGTGTGAACGTGTGAAACGACACATGCTAGAGAGGGAAGAGAGGAACAGAGGGAGGAAGCAAAGAATGGTTCTATTTTAAGAGGGTGCTTAATTTGTTAGAGTCAACCATAGCCCTTTCCTTTCATTACTGCACACTGAATGACTGTAATTTTCTAAATAAGCTTTTGTCTGAGTTTGCTCATAAACCACTGTGAAGGCAAGCAGATAAGATTCATTCCACGGAAATCTTAGTTGGCCAAAGAATTCTAAGGGAGCAAAAACTAGTAACATAGAGTGGATTTGAAATAATATACAGGGAACCTAGTTATAATAAATCATGGTATAATGAGATACACAGGGGGGACAAATTGAAGAAGGAGGAGAGAAAGAGAAAAAAGGAAGCAATCTATTGTTTCATTACCTTTATTGCAAGGAAGGCTGTGCTGGGTGATGTCGGACTAATGTGACAACATGCTCTCCTGCCTGCAGTCTGGCTCAGATGAGGTCAGTAAGTTACAAAGGCACTATGGTATACCAGTTGTCTCATTTTCACTTCAATTTACTTATATATAAATTAACAAAAACTATCATCAATACAATGTTTACCTTTCTATGTTTGCTTGGCTGACATCACTTTACAGGGCATGTAATTCAATGCAGGGCAAAAGAGAAGTACTTGAATTATCTTATGTATCACTGGGGATAGCTGGATGCATGGATGCTCCAGATGGAGAGAGGTGGATTTGGGGAAAGCCTTCAGAGGATTCTAGGGGTCTCAAGCCAAGGATATTGGCCAGTTTTCTCAATGCAATCCGAATAGAAAGACACCTTTCTGACCCATACTTCATATCCTTCAACATAACAAAAGAGAAGATAGTTCTGAAGTTCATAAAGGATGAAGAATTTAGAAACTAACCCTCAAAGATGATATCTGAATTTCTGGCATTTTCTCAGAATGATCCTATAAATTTTAGAAGTGAAACTCATCTGTTGTAATGTTGTATCTAGCCTATTAATGAATGAACTTCAGAACACAGGACAGACTTCCAATAATTTTCTCCATTTTTATATCACCTTAGTTCCATTAGGCACTTGTCTAAAAGTTCTTTTTTTTTTTTTTTTTTTTTTTTTGGTTTTTCGAGACAGGGTTTCTCTGTGTAGCTTTGCGCCTTTCCCGGAACTCACTTGGTAGCCCAGGCTGGCCTCGAACTCACAGAGATCCACCTGGCTCTGCCTCCCGAGTGCTGGGGTTAAAGGCGTGCACCACCACCGCCTGGCTAAAAGTTCTTTTATATAGACATATTTTATGTGGGTATTAAATATGAACGCATGAGTCATGTACTAAAATACTTAAACTTTTTGAGAACAAGTAAACATTTTTCATGAGCACAAGTTCTGATGTAACTCCCCTGTAACTGACTATGAGGTCATTTCCTTGTCTAAATTATCATTCAAGAGATGGATATCTTTAAATAGTCCTGTACTTCACCTTTCAGAAAGACAAGCCAGTATAATTTTAATAGCTATCAGATTTCTAGCTTAAAGACAACCAGATCCCTACCCATTCCTTATGATAGCATGTACATTTTAATAATTAATTTAATAATTTATACTCAAACATGCAGTCACTGGTGGTTCATATGAGCTACTGTTACTAAATCTCATATGGATTTTTCAAGTATTAAAAAATTAACTCTATTTCCTACCCGTGATTCTACTTAAATAATTGCTAAATTATTTGAAATTTAATTTCTTAGAATAGTTTAAAACTTAGTGTTAGTTCTTCAAAAGTTTGGTGGAATTTAGTAGTAAACTCATCTCTTTCTGTGCATTTCTTCATTTGGAACTTATTACCAATTCAGTTTCTTTGCTTATTATTTGAATGAAAATTTCTCATTTGCATCAGCATGGATGAATCTGGAGGGTATCGTGTTAAAGTAAAGTAAGCCAGGTACAGACAGACAAGCACTCATCTGTGGAAACTGAGAACATTGATTTCATGGAAGAGGAGAGTAGAATCCTGCCACCAGTGCCTTGAAATGTGTGAGGAGGGTGATTAGTGGGGGTTGAGTAAGAAGAAGAGGGGTGCAGTGGAATATGAAGAATAATTTTTTTATCGGAGCACAGCAATGTAACTATAAATTATATACACGTATCTATAATATATATATATTACATATATTATATAATATATATATATATATATAAATGGCTAGTAGAGATTTATGGCAATTAATATGCCATTTACTCTCATCTGAACATGACAATTTGTGTCCATGTAATGAAATAGCATACACATGTATACATACACTATATATATGTATGTATGAATATAAATATGATTATTTGTCAAATGACAATTATATTTAAATTATATCTGGGTTCTTATTACAATGCCAGCTTAATAAATGTTTATACATGCATGTGTGCTTGTGATTTTTTCAATCATGGCAAAGGGAAACATAATCCAGTAGCAGTGCTCACCTGCTAGGGCAATATTAACATCCTCCTGAACTGGCCACTAGAATCACAGTCCCTCTAGGGCAGGGTGAACTGCAGACATCCATCAATCCAATAACTTCCTTTAACTAGTGATGAAAATCAGGTGCTCTAGTATGAAGTAAAATAATGAAGGAGAAGAAGATAAGAAAGGAGGAGAGGCAGCGATGAGAAAGAAGGATTAGATTCAGTACTCTTAAAAATGCTTTACTGTTGAACTGGTGAGATGGCTCAGGGGGTAGAGGCACTTCCTCCTAAGCCAGGTGACCTTCCAAGCCTGACTACCTGAGTTTGAGCCACAAAACCCACATGCTGGAAGAAGAAAACCAACTCTCTTAGTCTCCACATGTGTGTGCACACAAAAGAAAAAAAGTGCTAAAAACTGTTTAAAATTTGTTTTAGTTTACAGTTTTCCCACAAGTAAGTTACTAAGTACTCGGAGTCAGGTGGTTGTTTGTTATATTAGGGTCTTTGGCTACAAAGATTACAAGATCTCATCCTGAAGCTCTGATAGTCATTAATAGGATGGCAGAAACATAAAGATAGGAAGATTTTGCTATTTCCTAAGCCAGATGAAAGCCTGTTTAGATGTTTTACTCACCTGTAAAAAACAGACATATCACTAAATAAAACTGCCAGAGCCAAGAATCCCACGAGATCCCTGTGATTATGGAGCACATAAGCCTGATGCTGTGTGACTGCCAGTGGCTTGTTATCACCAAGACCGAGACTAGACAGAGTGTAGGGGAGAGTCTGCTCTCTATCAGAACAGTCAGCACAAAGAGGAAGCAATTCAGGGCTGAGCTCCACCTGCTCTCTATTGCAAATAAGCTTAGGAGATTCACTGTGATATTTTGAAATTCTGATTGTTTTTCTCCACGTTTCTATAAAAACATGAAAAGTCAATTGTCGGGCAACAACTTAAACATTTTTCATTCAATACTTCTGCAAATGAAACAAAAGTGCACCGTTTCACAGTAGCCTGTTGATGAGGAAAACCGTCTGTTTCTCTCACAAATTGCTTTCCACCCACTGTCAGCAAGTAAAACAGTTCACACTGGCTGAGATTCAAGATGCTGCAGAGAGTTCACCTCTGAGGCTGCTGGTGCAGAACCCAACTCCCAGTGCAAGCCCCTAATCTTTGCTTTCCTTTCTCTTAAACATGACAGCACATCATTATAAGTCATATATTGGGAAAGTATTACAAAAACAAGTGTATGGCAATTATAACAGGAATGTGAAAGTTTGCTCAGATTAGTCATCAGAAGACCAGGCAAATCCACAGCAAGATGTTTAGTGCACAATGTATCCCTTTATAGAAGTTAATGTAGAAACTGTCTAGGGTTCAGAATGGAAAAGTTTCTCTTCGGAATTTTTCATTTTTTAAAAATATTTTGGATGTGTGTGTGTGTGTGTGTGTGTGTGTGGGGTGTGTGTGTGTATATATATATAGAGAGAGAGAGTGAAATTTGCCATCTTAATATTTCTTTTTTAATTTTATAATTTTAATTTCTTAAATAGTTTGATACATGAATACTATATTCACATCATTTCCACTCCACTGTTGCCCTGTTCTACTCCTCCTATGGTGCCCTCATGACCTCCTCTTTACTATTCTTTCAGACATGTGCAGGTATGCACACACACACACACACACACACACACACACACACACACACAGCTGAGTTCATTTAGTATTGCTGATATGTATGTGTGTTGAAGGCTGATTAATTAGGATTGAATAACCTAACAGGATGATTGTCCTTGATGAAGATAAATTCTCTTTTTCAGCAACTATTGGTTGCCTATATCACTTCATCTAATGGTGGGAAATTAAATGCAGGTCAGTAGTATTAAGATACATTTATACTGTTTAATCACCAGAATATTTCCTTTTATAAAACTGAAATTCCTTACTGACTAAATAATACCATCCTTTCCTGTCTACAGCTCTTAGCAACTACCACTCAGTCTTGCCTGTATGATTTTTTTTATATTGTGTGCCTCATATCAATGAAATTATACACTGCCTGCTCTTGTGTGAATGGTTCATTTCATTTAGCACAATGTCTTGAAGACTCATCTACGTGGCAGTTTATGTCAGTATTCCTTTCTTTTTTAAGGCTGAACAATAATAGCCTGCCATATGTGCTTATCCATTGATCTATTAATGGGCAATGGGATTGCTTTCATATTTTCATCATTGTAAATAATGCTACTATGTACAACATGAGGGGGTACATTTACATTTAAGGCCTCACTTTCAGTTTCTTTGGGTATGTGTCTAAAAGCTAGTTCATCTAGTAAATCTGGATTTTGTTCTAAATACTGCTATTCTGTTTCTACAGCAGGCACATTTTACATCTTAGGGACAATCTCTGCATCTCTGACAATACCTATCATTTTCTCAACAGTATCCCCATGCTTTGTATAGCATACCTTCTCATTGGGTTTCAATTTGTAAAGTAATCAATAATGTGAAACATCTCTTCATATGTGTCTTTTGGAAAAGTATTCAAATCCTTTGATCATTTATAAATAGATTATTTTGTCAAGAAGTCCTAGCCAAAATAATTAATAAAGAAAAGAAATTTGTTAAAGCTCCAAATTGAAAAGAACTACCATATTTCTTTATTCAGAAGTTATTATCTTCTATGAGAAAGTAGACTTGCCACAGGAGAGATGTGAGAGGTAGCAAACCACATATGCCGTGGAGAAGGGGTAGTTATCACATTACCAGTTGCATTCCCAAGAACTCACGGCTGTCAACATAAAAGTAAAATTAGGAAATCTGCTCCCCAGCTGTTTAAGAATTTTTATCAAAATATATTTATTAAAAAAACATTTAGAATTATAATTTTGAAAGTCAAATATTAATTTCCTTTAAATAACAATTCAGATTTGGATCTGTTATAATTTATGTACAAATTAAGCTTTGATTTTATAGATTAATAAATAGATTCAGAGCTACATCTTATTTCTATTCTAGGCTACTTTCCCCTTTTGTCTCTAGGACCTCATGCATATGCAAGTGTAACTGAATTCCCTCAGGCGAAGAACCCTCTCCATCCATAGTCTTTTACTCTTCTTTTAGTAGTTCCATAGTAATAAACTAAACATTCATTACTCTTCCTGAGCTTTCATTCCTCATCTGGAAAAAAAAAAAAAATGGAAAGGATCTTCCTTCTTGTCATCTGCTCCGCAGGGGTCCAGGGTGGTTTACCAGCTATATACTCCAGAGGCCTAAGGTACAACAGTTTGTGTCAAGAACTGATGAAGATTGGCGTCTAGAACATGGGAGGAAACAGTTGGCTACAAAGGTGGAATGGATGCCCCTACTTCACACACACACACACACACACACACACACACACACACACACGCGCGCGCGCGCGCGCGCGCGCCGCGCGCGCGCGCACACTCGCACTTCATAGAGGCTGAGCTCCTACTTATGTAACAGACTGATTCTTGATTATAAGGTTCATTTGAAGTCAGGATCCTGCCACTTGTATTTTTTAATCATGACTGTGAAAAGACTAAGACTTTGAAAATATACTTTAAAAAGGAATAAGTGTTATTACATGAACTAGTGTTAATTGAATAACTACTATTCTTCATTTTATACATGTTTCTTAATCAGATGAGTTAAAAAACTATTTCTCCAGAAAAGGATTTTGTACCAAATTATTGTTGTATGTAAGCAAAACAGCAGCTAGTCTGTTTTTATATTTTTGCAAATGAGAAAGACAGATTCCCTAAGCTTTCTTCCCTAGGATTTCTGTACAAGGCTTCTAACCATCCAGCTGAAAACACTAGGACACCGCTCTTGTCACTAGTGTGGGGGCAGGGCTAGCTGACTTTTTTCTTTTTTTTAAATTGCATTTCTTTTCAACATGCATACATCTGTCTACCTCACTTCTACTTATTCTGATTCAACTTATAAAACAAGTCAAAAACCCACAAAGTTTTTGATTCTTTTAAATGTTGATTTTTCATTGATATCTAATTACTGTTTAGTATTTCATGTCCTAGAATTTTTTCTTTGAGACAAAAATTAAAGGCTATGTTATGTTAAATGAGGGTTAAAAAAAACATAAGCCTGCTAAGATGCTGAAATATTGTTTGTATGCTAAGCCAACAATAGATAAATAAATCAACAGGAGATGGACAGATGATAGACAGATCACATATTTTCAGTAGTTTGGCGTGCATGTTCCTGTTCAACGTTAAAACTTGATGCAGAGGGAGCATGCCAATGAATAGGCTGATATTTGTGAATCTTTTTCCAAATCATGAGCTGCTTTAGGAGAATGAAAAAAGCATATTTCTTACCAAATACATATTTAGTATTCACAAGCCTGACATTTGATAACTGTGTTGCTGAATTCTAAGTTTGAATCATGATGGGTTTGGAAAAACAGTGAGGGGTAGGGCACTGACCATGTGGTTTGAGTCCTGTGTTAATGAGAGAACCAAGCTCCAGATCCTCCCTTGCACTGGACTTCCCTAGTCTGTACTTATAACCATGACAGTGATGACTATTTCCTTCTCAGAAAGTGATGATTTCACCTAAATAATATAGCTTTAAGAGTTCAATAAGGATATCCATTAAGATTTTGATTAAGTGCAAGTTGAATTTAAAAGATATAGGTATTTAACTGTGTATTATATCTAAATCATAAAAATTTGAATAAAAATGGCATTATAGGGGCTAGAGAAATGGCTCAGTTGTTAAAAAGTGTATAGTTCTCAAGTTGAAAACTCAAGTTTAATAGTTTAGTTCCCAGCAGCAACATAGGGCAGCTCACAGCCATCTGTAACTCCAGCTTTAAGAGCTCTAACACACTATTTTGGCCTCCATAGGCAAATGCATATCCCCTCTCCCCTGCTTACACACATAATTAAAAATAATAATTAAATAATAATTAAAAATAAAATGTCATTATAGTAAATACATAATAGTATAGAGGAGTAGTTGCTAATTACATTTTCAAATGATAGTATACCCAGTGTGGATATAAAACGTGAGCATAGTAGACATGACACCCTAGAGCAATGATTCTGAACCTGTGGGTTGTAATTCCTTTGGGTCAGTTTGTAATAATGAAAGTGTATCTTGAAAATCAGATATTTACATTATGATTCATAACAGTAGCAATTTTACAGTTATGAAGTAGCAACAAAAATAATTTTATGATTGGGATCACCACAAAATGGGGAACTTATTAAATGATTGTAGCGCCAGGAAGGTTGAGAGCCACTGCCATAGAGGGACTTGTATAAAACTCCAGCACAACAGCAAATTCTTCAAACTACATTTAGAGCTTGAATACTTCTCCACATCATTTCCTCCGTCTTTAGTTAGGTGAGAGTCACTCACATTGGATAGAGATGTGAATTAAAAAACAAATACCTTTCTCTGTAAATCTTAAACACAAGGGTTCTCCTCTCCTTTCCTCTCCAGCATTTCTGCTTTCTTTTTGACATCCTAAAACTCTTCTGAAGACTCTATATAATATGATATGTTTTAAGTAAAATTTGGAAGTTACGACTTTCCAATACTTTCAATGGCATTCTAAAGTTTTCCCTGGGGCCTCTGGGGCAATGCTTAAGCCCTGACCCTATGGCCATCTCATTTTCTTACACTCAAGTTGAAGCTTATATGGTCCTAAAGGCCAAGGAATTTCTAAGCTTCCCCCCACCCAGTCTTTGGTTATATACTCCCTTTTCTTAAATAGTCTTTCAGTTGCTCATCTTTCCATGTTAAAGCTTAATTATCATCTCAAGTATAATCTGAGACTTAGCAAAAGAGGTCATATATTCTATCTTCTTATTTTCTATGGCAAAATATTTTTTTACTTTTAAATTATTTCTTTTCTTTTGGAAGTTTTACAGAAGGGAGTGTTGGCTACAGCTTCCAAGAGAGTTACAATCATGTCTGCTTTACCAACCATTTTTATTCAGCAACTGGATCATGGAAGGTATATGAGTAATTGCTATATCAATGTATCAAGGAAACTCTTGTCTTTTTGGTATGATCACATGAATTGTAGTTTTTGCCTCTATTTTAATCAGACAGACCAACAGTAATTTATTACTACAAATTACTATAAAGTATTAAAGTTTTAATTCATAGAATATACCACCTCTTAAGTGCTTGAACAAGCCCTCTTTCCTTTTAAGTATACAGCTTTAATTTTATTAAACAATTATGGAAAAGAGAAAAGAAATTTATGTTATTCCCCATGCTTATTTAGGAAAATACTCCTTTAACCATTTGCACATAAATCAGGAGTAGTTACAGCAAATCACTAAACAATCTAGCTTCTTCGTCTGCATGAGCAAAGCCAAAAACACATTCTAAAAATCCAAATATTTTCTGTTAAACAAATATAGTTCATCATTTTTCACTTTAATTAAAGATGCTAGATTACCACATGGATATTAATTATTATCATAATCACCAACATTCCTCAAAAGAACAAAATTTCTATGGTTTCTTCCCTTTGTGAGTCTTTTCTATTTAAAACACTCATATAAGATAGCATCCATCTACACATACATGCAAAACACACACACACACACACACACACACACACGTACACACAGAGTTAACTTGTTTCTTACAGTACTCTAAATGTCTGCCATCATTTCTCCATTATCATGTAAGATAGACTTTAAATTAAATTTGCTTTAGGAGATATTACCTTTTATGGAACATTAATTATTTTTTAGAGAAAGATAGGGAGATTCATGATTACAAAGTATTCCTGATGAATTACAATGAGAAGGATTCTCTTCCAGAACATTCAGCATATAATCCCATACAAGAGACCCTCAAAATATCTATCAAGAACAAGAATTAACATGTTATCTCTTCCCTGTAAGTACCTTAGAAAAGATCAGATCTTGTCTAGAAAACAATGAAAAGTGGAGAGAGAGCTGCACAGCATAAGAATCTGCTTTTACTAGACTATATTTAATCTGTAGCTGTTAAGAGAAAGGTGTATAATGTATCATGAAGTTCTTTATGCTTAGTGCCTTCATTAAGTATTTGGAGGGATCTCATACTAATGACTTAACAGCATGCCTGACAGCTCTAGAACAAAAAGAAGCAAATGCACCCAAGAGGAAGGAGTAGATGACAGAAAACTCAGGGCTGAAATCAAAATAGAAACAAAGAGAACAATACAAAGAATCAATAAAACAGAATAGGTTCTTCAAGAAAATCAACAAAATAGATAAACACTTATCCAAACTAACTAAAAGGCAGAGAGAGAATATCCAAATCAACAAACTCAGAAATGAAAAGGGGAGCTAACAACAAACTCTGAAGAAATTCAAAGAATCATTAGGTCATACTTCAAAAACCTATACTCCATATAATTGAAAAATCTAAAAGAAATGGACAAATTTCTTAATAGATACCATCTCCAAAGTTAAATCAAATAACATAAACATTTTAAATAGACCTATAAATCCTAAGAAAATAGAAGTAGTCATTAAAAGTCTTCCAACCAAAATAAGCCCAGGGCTAGATGATTTTAGTGAAGAATTCTACCAGACTTTCAAAGAAGAGCTAATGCCAATAATCCTCAAATTATTCCACAAAATAGAAACAGAAGTAACATTGCCAAATTCTTTCTGAGGCCACAGTCACCCTGATACCCAAACCACTCAAACACTCAAAAAGGAAAGAGAATTACAGACCAATTTCACTCATGAACATTGATGCAAAAAATGCTCAGTAAAATACTGGCAAACCAAGCCCAAGAACACATCAAAAAGGTCATCTTATGATGATCAAGTAGGCGTCATTCCATAGTTGCAGGGATGGTTCAACATACAAAAATCAGTCAATGTAATCCATCATATAAACAAACTAAAAGAAAAAAATATGGTTATCTCATTAGATGCTAAAAAGCCTTTGACAAAACCCAACATTCCTTCTTGATAAAAGTTTTGGAGATGTCAGTGATACGAGGGACATACCTAAACATAATAAAAGTGATATGAAGCAAGTTGATTGCCAACATAAAATTAAATGGAGAGAAACTCAAAGCAATTTCACTAAAATCATGAACAAGACAAGATTGTCCACTCTCTCTCTATACTTATTCAATATAATACTTGAAATTCTAGCTAGAGCAATAAGACAACTAAAGGAAATCAAGGGATACAAACTGTGATCATTATTCACAGATGATAAAATAGCATACATAAGTGACCCTAAAAATTGTAGCAGGGAACTCCTAAAACTGATAAATACCTTTCTGCTTTTAGGAAAATTTACTATACATGTTTTTCCTAGTATACTCAAGGTTATGAACTATACATATACACCCAGTTCTTTGTATTTATAAAAGGGATACATATACATGTTCCTTTATATGTTTCTGTCACCCTCTGTAAGTATATAGATACTGCAATTTTGGAGAACATGAGTGTGTAGATTATAACTAGAGTGGAGTTAGTGAGAAGAAATCACTGCGAGAGAAACCTTTTACATCAGTACATGAGGAGTCCAGATAAAAAGTCTATTTCAATTACATACTGCTGGGAAATTTATAAATAATGCAGTTAGAAAAATAATTAGTTTGTATAGAATTCTGCCAATGTTCAGTTGCATGTGGACTATTAGGAGGGAGATATGCACACATTGGAATGGATTATACCATTTTCCATTAGGAAGAACTAGTTATAGGTATTGTTCAGCCCCATACAGTTCATGAAAAGACAAGTTATTAGAGTCAAGACAGTCCTAGAATTTGGTTAAATAGACAGAAATAAAGATTAAAATGTTCTGTAGATGTTTTTAGTTTTATGTGAGACACTTAAATATGAAAAATAATTGTACTGGAATCTCGCACATGAGGATAAAGAGTTGGAACATGGGTTGGTAAGAATTAGACATGGGGATAAACAAAGAACAGGAAATAATATTATTATCAATGACATGGGATAAGAGAGACATAGTCTTAGATTGCTGTGCATTAAAGTACTTCTGTGAGATTATTAAGGGAGACAAAGGTATTCGTTGAGGAAAAGGAAGTATCCATTTAATATTATACTTAGAAATAAACATTTCTACTTTCTCATAAATTTTTCTAAGAAGAAAGAATTGATCAGAAAAGAATGAGGAGAAAAGAACCCGTTAACATCTGATATTCTAATACCGTATGCTATGGATATCACTCTGTATAAATAAAATGCTGATTGGCCAGTAGCCAGGCAGGAAGTATAGGCAGGACAAGCAGAGAAGAGAATTCTGGGAACAGGAAGGCTGAGTCAGGAGATGCCGCCAGCAGCTGCTGCCAGCAGCTGCCATGAGTACTAACATATAAGATGCTGGTAAGCCACGAGCTATGTGGCAAGCTATAGATTCATAGAAATAGATTAATTTAGGATAGAACAGCTAGCAAGAGGCCTGAGCCATTAGGCCAAACAGTTTAAATAATATAAGCATCTGTGTGTTTATTTTTAAGTGGGCTGTTGGACTGCCGGGGCTTGGCGGGACCTGGAGAGAAAACTCCAGCTACAACCATAACTTCAAGAATTATAAATAAAACAATGAATTCTCTGACATGATTCTTCCATAACTTACTTCTTTAAAGTTCATTATTAGAAAATCTTAAAACGAATAAAGCTAGTTAACTATTATACTTATGGATTTTATGGAGGTGTCACTTGTAGTTGGCTAGGATGCTTTCCATTTGGGGGGTTTGCTTTGTCAATATCAGTGATCCAATAACTGACTCAACCATCCTAAACAAGGGCCTAAAAGAGATGTTTTAAAAAATACAGTTCAGCTACTATTTGTAGGCCTAATTAGAAAAGACGATGAATTCTTACAAAGAGCTCTAACAAACAAAATGGGAGAGTGGATATTTAGGTTTGCTTCATGATAACAAGGAAACATGAGAAAATAAAAAAAAAAATGCTTCCTTCTAGTCCACATCAGTGAAAACACCAGCAAGGCACTGATAGTGCAGCAGCTCATTCCTTCACAAAACCTTCATCCTGACAGGGAAAGAAAAGGGAGGTGCTAGAGAATCACCATCACCATCAAATGGCCACTTACTGTGTGTAACTAATGGCTCCATTTATCAAACAGATATGTAGGACAGAAAAATTGATATGAAGAAAAGACATAAAGAAATAATCCTTAAAATAAGAATGAAAATACTTGTATGGAAAAACCCATAGGCTTGGTTTGGGCAAAGTCCTCCAGCAAGATCCCAAGTAATTTACATTTGAATCAATGTGGTTATCATCCAGTAACATGGTACATCCCAAGAAACTAAACACATTTGTATACAGCAGACACAAAGCAACTTGAGATAAATTCGGATTTCAAAGAATAAGTCTATGGCTCTGCAGAGTGATCCAGACTTCCCAGGTTGCACCATCACAAGTCATCAAGCTGGCCCAGTGCAGAGAAAGCATCTGCTTAGGTGATTTGATTCTGGAAGATTGATCATAGGCAGCTCTTCTCTTTGTAGACCTGCCTCTTTCTTTACATATAGCCTTTCTAAACAAAACAATTAAGTGGCTATCACGTTCAAAGGGGACTGCCATCCCTACTATTGATGCCTATGTCTACTGTATTAAAATCTTCTCTTCTTAGGATAAAGAAAAACATGTAAAGCATTTCTAGGATTTAATTATTATAATATGTTCATTGTTTCTTTTGGATGATATCTGTATTAATATAAACAAAGCCTTAAATTTTATTGACCTTGCAATCTGCCCAGTCGCTGTAGGAAAAGGTATAGAAAGAATTAGTCAACAATAACATTTATCTTGCCAATTTATTGACTAGAGGGTATTTAGAAAATTCATATTTACTTGAACTTGAGAAAATTAATCATGACCATGGAGTGCCTCCATTAAGGGAGTGTCTTCTTCCAAATCTAAGTTACTATGCTGTAGGACTGATCACTTGGGTTCATGGCAATAATTTACAGGCATGATTTTCCTCACCTCCACATCATCTGACATGCTATTTCATAAAGAAACTAAGTCATTTGATAAGACAATTTCTATATACACTATAGTAGAATTTTTTTTAAATGCCATGGAATTTTTAGTTATCTTCATCAAGAGGAAGGATCTATTTCTAACCATTGAAATTGGGCTGACCTTGTAATTTAATTTGTCTAAAGTTGAAGGAAGTGACTTAAACAAATCTAAATTTCAGGAGACCTAACAACTTCTACTCTTGGACTGTTCCTACCACAGAAGTAGTACCAAACTAATTTGTTGGGAAATAGATCATGTATGAGAGAATCAAGGTGCCTTAGTCAACAGTTACTCAGTTACAGACCATGTTAATATGGCTAAATGGTATCCATCATCTACATATATGATGAAGCTTACAACACAAAAGAGTACATCTATAATTAAAACAATAGACCAGTAGAATAGCCACTAACGAATGGTAGTTGATTTTAAGCCACAATATTTGGGGGCAATATTCTATGAAGCAATAGATTGATAATAAACATGAAGCTCATGCCATCTGAACACATCCATTTAAAAAAATGTGATCTAGAATTTCATCAAGTATATAGGTCTGACTTTCCTTGTGAATTCTTTATATAGCCAAGCCTTCTGCTTTCTGCACCAATATCAGTGAGTTCCATATACAGATGATGATTACATGAGTGACATTATAATGCAGTATTTAAGTGGTCAGGTCCCAGCACAAAAAAGACCTTGTCTGAAATCTTCCTATCATAAGTTGGATTTATGGTTTTGGATGAGAAAATTAACTTACCTCTTCTTTAATAAATTTAGAATAATGATATCATATTAAAATGTTCATATTGATAACTACTTTATAATTACTAGGATAAACCATGTGACAATTTCTCATGTATAATAGATCATTGTATTTTTTTATTTCAAACATTTTATCATGTACTATAGCTTTGCTATTTCTGATTAACATTAGGAAAATAATGCACTGTTTTACCTCTTATAATTCCCGGTTACTTTTTAAAATTCTCTGTATTCTGCATCTTAAAAACAAAAAGAAAGTGGCAGCTGGGAAGATAGGTTGATAGGCAAAGCTCTTACTGAAAAATATTGAGAAGCTGAGTTATACATCAAGAACCCACATAAATCCAGAAGTTATAGCCTATAACTTCAATCCCAAAGCTCTACTGAGAAATGAGGCAGAGATCTGAGAATCTCAGGAAACTTTCAGGACATCTAGCCTAGAACACGTTATTTCTGCCTCAAATGAGGTAGAAAGCAAGGACTGACATGTTCATTATGACACACTTGTCTATCTACACTCAGACACACTAATGTACATATGAATGCACATATATTAAAAAAGGAAAAAGAAAGTATCCAAATAAAAAGAAAGTATAAAGAAACATTTTGAACAATACACATATGTGTCTTTAATATATTCATCTATTGTATCACTTGATGTGCACATTAATTCTAAAAGGGAGATACCATTATAATATACATTTTAGAAAACAGAGAGCAAAAAAGAGACATCTTAAGGAATAAGTTTATTTCCTTGCCCTGAGAATGCTAAGGATGTGCTGGAGGCAGGCTCTGCTGAGTTCCATGCATTGAGTACTGTGTTATGGGGCCTTTCTTTTTATCTTCACATGAAACATCTTTGCCATGAGGCTGCACTGATGAGGATAATATCTGATACTGTAGCAATGTGGGACAGTTAGGGGAAGTCATTTGTCTATTAAAAATCAAAAGTAAAACTATGCTTAAATATAAAAATCTTAGACCTTTTCTGCTGAAATATCTTTTCTAAGAAATAATATCTTAACACTCAGTGCTACAGCTTCTTATGACCTGTGTTCATCAAATACATCTTCACAACACAGGTATCCAGAACAGTCAAGATGGAAACTTCTTCAAGGAGCAATTTCTTCTGAGTGTCACGGGCTTTGTTTTGTTATTGCTAAATCTAGACCAATTCCTTTTTTTTTTTTTTTAAAGAAATATCTGTTCAGCTCGATTCTTTCTGAGATCCACTTTTCCTATGTTTCGTTTGAAGATTAAATCCATCTGTAACTATAATTTGCTTTGCCTCAGAGAAGATAGAGTCATTTGTTTTGAAGTTGAAACACATTTAAGATACTTTGATCTTTATCACTGAAATCAAGCACTTAAAATGAAATTCTTCTTTGGCCAATATAAAGATCAAATGGCAGCTTAGCGAATGATCCACACTTGGTACAGTATGACAATCAATCATTCACCCTAACGATAAACAGTAGTGAGAAATGCTACATAAAATATTTCACCTCAAAATAAAACATCTTCCTTATATGATGTCCTGTGACCAGGGCATATAAACTGAAATAAACCCTCTTCTCTCATAGTTGCTTTTGGACATAGTATTTATTCGCAGCATGGAAGACACCAGGCATCTGTCTCTGCTCTTATGCCTGAGGAGTTTCTCTTTTTGTTTATTTACCTGTTTATTTTTAACAAAGCAGGAGAACATAGGTTACTATGTTCTTAAAATCCTTGAATGATCAAGATGATAGAGTCATAGTTTTCTTGGAATGTTTATATTTTACTATAATATTCTTCCAAATGTTCTCTCATTCTCAGCATCTGCCTGTCTGACTCTTGTTAGACAAGAAGCAGACCAAGAACCTTAAGCTTCCATGTTTTTCATTCACTGATCCCATCAATATGCACTGACAACTTATTATAAACCAGAGACAATTACAAGGCACAGTGAAAATATAAGCAAACCTAAAGAGCCATTACATTTAGTGAGAAACAATAAGTATCAAGCATGGGATGACTCTATTCCCACATATATTGCTGTGAAGAGCCAATTTCTGTGAAATCACAAAGGGGGAGCTATAATGTGCGTTAGAATCTCAAAAAAAAGCCTTCTTGGTAGAGAGGACATTTAACATGATGCTCAAGATGCAGGGCAAAACATGTGAAGTCTTGGTAGTGAGGTGGAGCCAATCTAGATAGTAGGAAAGAAATCCACTATGGCCAAAGTATGGAATGAATGCCTGCTTTAACACAGGGTCTGCCATGTACTATGACTACAACGAAGGCTATGTAAAGACTGAACGAATCTCTGGAAACAACGCTGAATATCTGACAGAGCAATAAAAAGTATCAACCGTGTGTTCAATCCTGTAATCTGGGGACAAAACACAGGCATTTAGAGTCTGCTGGATGCTGTCAGGCATCCCGGTGACTTATTAAAGTATGTTTTCTTTAGGTGGGGTGTGGTCTAAAAATGTGGGTCTATGAGGACTCTTTTTAGCTAATAAATTTCCCAGCACTCTGGGCATAAGAGGACAATGTAGAGGGTCTCCTAATCAGTTATTTCTCAGCTCCAAAGGCATCATTTTTTTTCTGTCACATTTATTATTTATTGCTTAAAAGCAATATGAGTACCTCCTGAATATCAGATATCCCATTAGATATTGCATGGGGTGTAAGAACATGAAAACATCCATAATCCAAAGAAGTGAAGCCCCACCAAAGCTTCCTCCTGCCGGAGTCTCTGTCACATCAGTCATCAAGGGCTGCAGTCCATCCTACCGCAGATGCCCTCGCTGAGGAGACACACTGACCAGTAAGTATGTAAGAATATCAACTCCTCCTCACCCAAGCAAATACCTATTACTTATTGAATAACATCACATACTTAGAGTTTGATATAGATGCTCTCTCTTAATCCTCTCCATTATTCTATGGGTAATAATCTGCATTTCATATACAAGGACCTCAAGCAATTTATAAAAGCTAAGTTATTCATTAAGATTCAGGCAACTAAAAAGTGACAGAGATTAATTTTGTGCAAATTTGCCTCATTCTAAAGACTGTGGCTTTACACCATTGAGTCATAAGTTAATTTCAAGTAATTTCAAGTACTAAGACATTTATCATGTACTTTCCTAGGTACTATCACACCTGAGTTTTCATGGTAGCAATTCCGTGTATAACATAGTCGGATACATTCAAGACAGGAGCAGCGTGAAACATCTCCAACCATTTCCTCAGAGTTCTCTAACACGGCAAAATATTCTCTAATCATAAAAAGGTAACGGGTTGAAGCCGGTTATGGCCATGCATCACTTCCTAATTTAAAATGATGCCCCTCTTAATAATGTAATTTCACACAACAATAAACAAAACAGCCATCTATTTATTTTTATATTCCATCTCAGGATCAGGAACAAGGGTTTGTGATATTTGAGAGGATTCTTTGGGCAATCGGAAGGAAGCGTGCTTAAAGAAATCACCATGTGAATAATAAGCGAGGAGCAATGGTGATCCTGGCTGCCTCCTCCCTCTGTCGGACAGAGCAGAACTGCAGCTTCACAGGCGAAGGCTGGGAGTTTGCTTTGGGCCATGCTTCCATTTTCTGGAGGTAGGCTATGTCTAACCAGTTCTCCGTTTCGTGAGAATGGTTACTGGCTGAGCAAGTCATCTGATCAAACAACTGGACCCTATCAGCGACTTGGCAAGGCAGTGTTTTGCCTGTCATTAACCTCAGCTGACTAAAAGATGGGTGATTACTTCAGCTTTTTTCAGAGTGGTGGTGCTCCTCTGAGGACTGGATCTGCTTTATCATCAGGATCTTGTGGGGATCATGTGTAGTTGCTGGGTGTTTGAGAGTACGAACTCATGCTGTGGAGTCAGACAGGTCTGAGACAGAAACACCCCTGCCATTTAAGGAATGACTCTTGATAGCTTAGCTGGACTTTTCAAGACTACATTTCTTAAGTTGAATGATGAAGTCAATGTCTGTTACTTAGAGATGGCATATAAATAATTATTAAATAGTAACATATTAGTGTATCCTAGGCCTCTTCAGAGCTCCTAATCAGATCCATCTGTACCAATACAAACAGGTAGTTTAAGGGAACAACTCTCTATCGTCCTTTAACTATCTGCCCACATCATTAAATAACTTGGGCTGGATATAAAGCACACTGTATACTTAAGAATTTCTCGACAGTCATAGCATAGCAGTGGAAATCAGAGAGGGTAATTTTAATAAATCATCCTAACAACTTAGTAGATTTTTAATGTTGGCTTAACACTGTTACCTGTTTGAAGAAAAATGAGATAGACATAAGGAGCTGTCAGCCTGTGCTGCAGACTCACGCTCTGCAGAGGTACTTCACACTCTCAGGAATTGAGGGATACCCCAGACTTTTCAAACCTGGACCCTAACTGGGGATTACAAAGGTTAACACAAATACAGTGGCAGAGTAACAACCATGTCCCCCTCCTTCCCCTTGGGGTATAAAGGCAGTGTTTTAGCCATAAAGACATTCCCATGTGGTGAATAAGATAGAAAATTTGTGTCAAAATGGTCATTGTCTTTGAAGGATGTACTGCATCTCCTCTTAACTATTCAGTGGATTTCTTCACAACAGATGCCTTCATACAAGGGGGTGGTGGGTCTGTCAGCTGATCACCATGGTTTAGACAGACTAGACAAAAGGACCTGAGTAAGTAAACCATAAGGCAAGATGGCTGATTTCCTAAGAGAAACAAATGCAAGGGGAGGGGAGGAAGAGGAAAATGGGAATAGAGGGAAGAAAGATAGAGAGGAGGTGGGGGGGGCTGAGATTGGTTTTAAGGTATTTTACAGTTCTCAAAGTTTATATTCATCTGCCTGAAGGACAATATGGTAAAGGATTCCTTCAGGTGTGGTAAAAAGGGCCCCCAATGAAGCCAGGCATGTCGAGATATGTAGAAGATATCTACTTGATTTCCTTGATTTCAATTTACTGTCTTGGGACCCATAGGCTGAAATTCATTCTTCCTGGTATGAAATAAAGGATGTGCAAATGAATTCAATCCTATACATTGCCACAGTTCAGAAACCACACAAAGCCTTTCCAGTGTACTTGGCAGGCCATATTGTTTCCCATCTCTGAGATGTTCTTCACAGGACCTTTATCTGGAATAATTTCCCTTCATTCCAGTGCTTTTTTCCTAGAGAAAATTTTATATTCCAAGTTCAACTTTAAAAACCTTTTCAGTTTACTCCATCTTAAAGAGATCCAAGCCTGGTTTTCCTGTAATTATCTTTCTGAGGCCTTTCCAATGCTGTATTTAATGAATGGATTTGCTTATACTATCACATTAGTCATCTATTACTGAGTAATAAATAGCAGCTTATATTGTAGTGGAGTTGTTTTCCTTGTGTGACATCCCCATCTGTCATCAGGAAGCCAGCTTGCTGTGGTGACCTACAGAATACTTTAGCCTGCAGTCATGGCAACAAATAAACACATCAATAAGGTGATAGCCAGGTCATGATAATGTTAATGAGGTTGTTTATATTCCTTGTGGAAAGGGGGGCTCACCTGACCTCTGAAGTTCTATTTATCTCCTTCCTTCCCCCTTCCTGAGGTACTCTAGCACAGAGATGTGGTGGGCACTACATTCTGTAGAAGACAGGTAGGCTTGGGTTTGGGACTACAGAATGGTTATCTTATCAAGTCAAGTAGCACAGAATCTCTCACTACCACCCAGAAAAGTTGCAGAAGGCGAAATTCCCTTTATTCAGGGCTTTGAAGGCGTCTTGGGGCCTGCATGGTGTCTATGAGAATGATCTCCTCAGAGAAGCTCCTCTTTGTGCATGAAGGGCCTTCCTGCTGCTTCGCGGCCCATATCCTGAGGTTTCATGCAGGGTAACTCTAGTCAGCTCCTTTCTACTAAACCTGCCACTCTGTTCTTTATTTCTAACAACTAGCTCACCTGCTAGACTTGGATGAACTCTTATCTTTGGTCTTTAAGTGTATTATGAGGGGTGAAGAGGCATCCAAGGAAAAGTCAAGGCAACTGTTATTTTTTTCAGAGCATATCAAGAACCCAGGACAATGGTTCTAGCTTCTACCAGGACATGAACATGGTGCTGATCAGGGATGCAGTCATTTCAGCTGGGAGTAAATGATTCCCTCAATTCTTTAGAATTGCATGAACTGAGGGCTTCAGTTTCTTGCTACACAAGTGAGCATCTTTGAAGACATTTTTACATAATAGCAAATTGTTTAATTCAGCAAAAGGAGAGAGAGAGACAAGTAGAGCCCACAGTTTTTGATGAGCTTTCTCAGATATAATAGTCCATCACATCTACCACAGTGCAGCCATCAGAAGCAGGACAATTTTTCTAGGTTACACAGGAAGCAAGGGAAGCATATAGGATATGAATACCAGAAGTTAGAATCATGACAGGGTGTCATATAGCTATATAATGTATTATGTTATGTTCTATATAGCATCTTCTCAACTAGAAAAGCTCTGTAAGGGCTGAGTCAAACTCAATTTCTATGTCTTTCTTATTCTTGATAAAATAAAGTTCTGAAGCAAAAATCACAGTTGTGTTGAGGATTCTACCAGGCTGATTGGTTGGTTAGAATTTTATGATTATGAAGAGTTGGAATGTTAAGGATGCAGAACCCAAATTATCTTGGATTATTAGTTACCTTAACAGACATTCACTGCCCACTTCTACGTCAGAAACAACATCCTTTCAAACATCAGCTAAAACTTTTGGAACAGTAATGCTACTATAGCTTCCACCAACCTACAAGTTCAGACTCATCAGATACATCTGAGACCTATAGCACACCTCATGAGTTGCTGTAACCCACTTATGTGATGTCCCCAACAATATATTTGTTAAATGCCCTCAGTTATGATTTTGTGGTTGCTGTGATTAAAAAGTACCCATTACCATTTCCATGTCAGAACATGTTAACTGGACTAGCCTGAATCTGTGTTCTAGAGCCATGGTCACTCATATTTGATTCATAATAAATTGCCTTTAATTACCTTAGTGGCAAGAGCTACACTTTGTGTTCACATGGCATAGTGTCAAGAGTAGAAAATATCAAAGGAAAAAGCAGGAGAGGTAGTTGGGCAAATAGAGGAAACCAAGGTCTAATTACTCCTTAACCCCTCAAATGATTGGAAATGGCCAGTATGTAGAAATATTGTTTGGAAGGGAGCAACAAAATTTTGATATCTTAGTCATCATTACAATTAGAAAGGATTTAGATAAGATTTCTAGCATTGTAATCTTAAGTATAGGATCTAACAGAAAAGACATTTGCAGTAGCATTTCTTACGTAGGTCGGAAACAGAATCACTCAAGGTAGAAGAAACATCAGCACAGTCATCGTCTCTTTGTGCTGCTCCTCACAGAACATTTTAGGACCCTTCCAAAGGTCCCTATGGCTGAAACACTGACATTTATAGATGCAATGCTGTGTAATAAATAGAAGTTCAATGATCTTCAATGTTTTATCCAAAGTGAATTCAAATTTAAGCTGATTTACCCTTAAAAGCAAAATGAAAAGTATTCAGCCTTTTGTCCCCATACCACTTGGTGTGACATTTTACTTGAAATCTACTCTCTCTCTCTCTCTTCTCTCTGCCTCTCTCTAAATATGAGTATGATAGGAAATAAAAAATAATTAAAGTCTGATGCCTGTCTGCTGAATCTGGATTGCCATATGATATAGTTTGAGGTGTTTTTAAAAAAAACACGTATTGAAAACTTGATTGCCAACCCACCAGCATTAGGAAAGAGCGCTGAATGGGACATAATTCCCTTATAAAAGTCCCATTCTCATCAGTGGATTAACTGATTATGAAGAGGCTTGGGGATAATCATCTGTCCTGCTTTACCTATCTTTTCTTCCCCTGTCTCCTTCCCAATCCTGGGATGGTGTGAACTCATGATCTTGGACTTCTATAACTTTAGAATTGCAAATCAATAACCTTGAGTTTGTTATAAATTACTGACTGTGGTGTTCTGGAATCACAAAGCATGTGAAAAAATAACCACAATGTACTGTGTATGCACCTCACTACATTCTATACAGGGAAGAGCAGAGTGATGGGACAAAGATGAATAGCTCTTCCTGGAGACAAAATATCACAGAAATGAGACCTGATTCAGGCTTTTAGTTTGGAAAAGATTCCATGCCAAGATCTGGCAGTTTATTCCAAAGAAAGGAGGAATCTAAGGAAGGTAAATTATGGACCCAACTTCTCAAAAATCATTAAATCTTACTAAAAGCTCATTTTGACATCAAAGAACATCTTTGGAACGGAAGCTGTATTGTGTTTCAATATGTTATTCTGTCCTAACCAGCAGTGATTCAATTTGTTAAATGGAAAATATTTACTATTCCCAAGAAATTAAGAACATTTCACTACAATTTTTAAGCAAAAGAAAGAACATATGCCAGACAACTCTTATAGCAAAGCTTTTCTGCTTATTACTCAAAGAGGCAATGCTAATCACCTCCAGTTCAAGGGAACTGAGAATGATTTGGCTGACAATTTAGATGTACAAATAATAAATTTATTTACATGGCTCAATTGGATTGTAACTTCAGAGTTAATAAAGGACAGTGAATATTTTCAAACTGAAAGATTTCAGACTGAATTCTGCCTCAAATTTCTTAGCATTATGCTCATATCAATCATGAAGTGAAAACAGAAAAAAGTCATAACATCCATGTTGACTATGCCAATTTACACATTTAAGCTGCACAATGATTATGTTTGTGTTTGATTTTGATTCATTTCCATAATGGAACACAGTAGATAAAAGAGATGCTATATCCAGCTTGACTATGTTTACAATTTATTAGCAGCCAAATGTAATAAAGATTAATAACTGTACTGCTGGAAAGTGAATTATGTGGAGAAATCTTGTTTTATTTTTTAAATAGAGTTGAAGCAGATAGGAAAGGCCCCTGTAAAGTCAATATGAATATACATTTTGGCAGAATCTTAGTGTTTCTTTAAAAAAAAGTTTGTATTGAGAAAGACTAGACATAGTAACTTCACTGGCACTTGTTAGCATTCAAAATGGCCATTATCTCTGCAAAGCACTGGCTAATAAAAGATGTAGAAGAAGTGACAAGAGATATTTAATGGAAAAGCATTACTTCATAAAATTAACATCTGAGAATTTATTAGATATGATTCTACAAACAAGTTTGACAAATTTAAAAAAAAATCCAAGCTGGCTATGCCTGTCCTCACTCCTGGTTGTCATCTTCAATGTCCACATGTACTGGGGAGTTTTATGTCAACTCGACGAAGTCATCTGAGAGGAGAGAACCTCCATTAAGAAAATTGCTCTGTAAGATCAGGTTGTAGGCAAGCATGTAGGACGTTTTCTTAATCAGTGTTTGATGAGGGAGGGCCCAGTTCAAGTGGGTGGAACCATCCCTGGGCTGGTAGTCTGATGTTCTATAAGGAAACAGGCTGAGCAAGCTATGATGAGCAAGCCAGTAAGCAGCACCCCTCCATGGCCTCTGCATCCAGTTGCTGTCTTCAGGTTCCTCTCTTTTTGAGTTCCTGTCCTGACTTCCTTCCATGATGAATAGCAATATGGAAGTGTAAGCCTTTTTGTGCCCCAACTTGCTTTTTTGTCATCATGTTTCATCACATCAAAAGTAACCCTAACTGAGACACCATATATGCACAAGTTCTTTCAAGGAGGTACAGGGACTAGCATCTAAAGCTCTTTCATTTTGTATCCAAACATAATCTGTAAATATTCTATATGTCAGAAATCAATGCATCATCAGAAAAGCAGACGGGGAAGAAATGGCATCTCTACATAGGGGCTTATGTCTGCAACCATTGTTAAGAAAGCAAGGAAGAAATATGAGGTATATTTCTAAATAAGAAAAGGGGAGTCTTGATTGGAAAACAGAGATGGAACTGTGAAGCAGCTAGTTAGACACTAGCAGGGTCAGAAAACTTTAGGGCCTCAGTCCTCCCCCAGTCAATAGCTTTTAAAACCAAAGAGTAGAATATTAAGACTGTAATTACTTGTCAGAAGAACAGGAGCTAAGTCATATCTCTGGGCCTGGGAGGTAACCCTCTGATGGTCACTCATTGATTAATTTTCTAAACTTGATTTCAGGAGCCCTAAACCTTATCATTACTATATAGCAGGAAGCTTTGCATGCCCTTGTCCCTTCCTGCAAAGATTAAACCATCAGGACTGCCCAATTACTTATTCAATTAAAATCTGATGCCTGCCCCAGAATTCAGATTGTCATATGACCTGGTTTGAAATGTTCCTTAAAAAACACATATTGGAAACTCAATTGCCAACTTACTAGCATTAGGAAACAGTGCTCCCAAGAAGACTGTCTATACTAAAAGTTTTTAAAACAGTATCAAGTCTGCCATTAATATAAATCATCACAAAGGCCTCTTTGGCCATTGTCTTTTCTCACCCCTTAAAAGTGTGCTTTAATCTACTTCTTTAAATGTACACTTGGCCTACCTTACTTCACACTCTGTGTGTGTCTTCTCAATTCTTTCCACAGAAAGGAAAAGTACTGTGAAGTTAAGGGAAGCCCAAAATGAGATCCATTACTTTTCCATATTTTCTATAAATGCCACTCATTTCTTTTGTTCCTGGAGCCAAATTTCTCAGCATGATTTTTTTGTCTGTTTTTCAAATAAGAACGTTAAAACAATCTTACTGCAAAACTTTCTTCTTTTTATACGTTTACTATTTATTATTTATTGTGGATGTACATACTCATGTGCATTTGGCAGAACATGTGTGATCAAAGATTATAGAAAAATTTGGGGATTGGTCCTCTCCTTTCATCATTTGAGTTCCAGAATTCAGGCTTATGTGTCAAGCTTGGTGAAAGATTATTTGCTGAGCCTTCTCTCCTGCTCAAACATTTCTGTTTTGCTCCATCATTTGCAGTCAATTTAATTTTACTCTCTAGTCTCATTTATAATTTACTTATCTATATTTTTAATCTATCATTAGAAAAATTATTTCTGGGGCTTGAGAGTTATGAGCATTTGCTGCTTTTGTAGAAGAACTTGGTTTGATTACCAGTATCCATGTGGTGGCTTACAACTATCTATAATTCAGTCTCAGGAGATCCTACACCCTCTTCTGGCCAACACCAGTACCAGGTGCAAACCTGTTACACACACATACATGCAGGCAAAACATCCATACATTAAAAAAATATGCATACATATGCATCTTAGTTACTGTTCTATTGCTCTGAGGAGACACCATGACTGAGATAAATCTTATAAAAGAAAGCTTTTAATTGGGGGCTTGCTAACAGTTTTAGAGGGTTAGTCAATTGTCATCGTAGTAGGGAGTGCGGCAACATGTAGGCAGGAATAGCACTGTAGAAGTACCTGAGAACTTTACATCCTGATTAGCAACCAGCAGAGGGATAGAGAGAGCCACTGGACTGGCATAAGAAACCTCAAAGTCCAACCCCCAGTGACACAACTCCTTTAGAAGAACACACCTCCTAAGCCTTCTCAAAGGATTCAAACACATGAGCCTATGGGGGAGGGCATTTTTATTCTTTCATTCAAACCATAACACACACACACACACACACACACACACACACCACTCCCCCACACATATATTCACAGAATATTGTTAAAAAAAGAAAATTGAAAGGGCTCATTGGTTTATCCCATGAAGATGTTTTTACCAAACAATATGAGCTTACACCATTCCACACAGTCTTTTGATCCAACACAATCTTTATATTCTGCATTTCTCATATCTCCATTCATTTCTAAGAATTCATTCTCTTCTTCAAAGGCCTATTTTTGTTCTTTAGAAAAATCCACTTTGGGGGGAAATCTGATTGGTAGACTTTCCATAGTAAAGAACACAGAGGAAAAATTCAAGTATAAATATTAACACAAAAGCATTGGAAGATTTAAGCACCAGAGACCAAATTCAACATGTTAGGCCTACTAATGGTTTTTTAATTAATTAAAACCTTTTTCAATTGAACTGTATAGCAAATTGTTATGTTTATTATAAGTCACTTGAAGCATATTTCATTACTTAATGATGTAGTTAGCATCTTAAAAGCTTTGGTATTGAAGAATCACATGGAATTTAATTTAGATGTATTGCTATACATAAGAAGGGCTATTGTTATTCTACTTTGCTGCCAAACAAACTCATAAGTTATTAGTAGGTATGAAGTCTCAAATTTTCAAGTTAAAGAAATGCAGAAATAGTATATCAAACAGGAACTGTCCACAAAACATCGAATTAACCCTGAACAAAAGAATTGAATGCCTAGCTGTCATTTTAACACACTTCAATAAAAAAAACGCAATAGAAGGGACTGGAGAGATGGCTTAGTGGTTAAGAGCACTGATGCTCATCTGGAGGACCAGGGTTCAATTCCCAGCACCCACATGGCAGTTCACAACTGTCTATAACTCCAAGATCTGATACTTTCACACAGACATGCATACAGGCAAAATGCCAATGCACATAAATTAAAAATAAATTATTTTAAAAATGCAATAGAAATAAGTAAAAGAACCTCACAATATAGGTTGGATACTGGAACACAGATTTATACATTAGTCCCATGACTTTAAATCCTGATTTATATAATTATAATGAGAATATCTTTTCCTACTTCTGTACATAAAATAGTTTTCTCCTTGGAGGATGAAGCATCAGACCTAGAAGGAAAGTGATACCACAAAAGACCAAGCAAGATACTAGTTTTTATGTGCAATGGGGTTAATAGAGAGTGATAAGAATCAAAATGAAAGAAAATGGAATGAACGAAACTTGGAAAAGTCTTGGATAAATCAATAGAAAGAGTGGACTGGGAAAATGTGGAGTTTTAGAACAGTAAATACTTGCTGAATGATTGGCAGGTTGGTTTAGCATTCTGGCCACTTACTTCATTCTTGTGATTTCTATTTGTGTCTCACAGCAGTGATCTACTGTGGAGAACTGTTATAAAGGCTTCTAACCTGAAACCTTCCTGTTCTTAACATAATAAATAGCCCATTGTACAGTTCCTTGGATGGTTTTGAAAACATTATCCATAACAACAACTTGTAATTTTATGGACTTCAAATAATTGTTTTCCTTTCCACTTCTTAATGTCATGAATTAAATTCATTTTTTATGTAACAGCAAGGAATTGAGATGACAAGAACCTGAAATCTTAATCAGTTATTGCTAAAATCCTTGCTGTTACTGTTAGTGAACACTAACATGTGTCATAAAACCCAAAGACATTGAATTTAAACCAGATTCCATCAGGAAACATAGGATTGTTTGTTTGACAGGGATAAACAAAGGAAACTATTTGTAAAGGTATGACAGGGTACAGGAAAACAAATATTGTGCTACCTCCTAAGGGCTAGCAGGAGTGGGACCCCCTTATCATGCCCAGGTGCCAGGGTAAGAAATGGTGATGAGGCCTTGAAAGCACATCTCTGAGAATAGAACTACCTGATAGGAACTGCAGACTTCACAGAAGAAACATTTACTTTTGTGTTTAATTATGTATGTTTGTGTGTGACAATGTATGGGTATGTGCATGTATATGAACACAGTGCCCTTGGAGGAAAGAAGTCATTATATAAATTATATAAGTAATATATATATATATATATATATGGAAATGACATATATGACTTATATATAATTACACACACAAATATATGTGTATATATACATATATATATCATATTCATATATATATATATGAAGTCCATAACTGGTGTTACAGGATGTAGTAAGCTGCCCAACACAGGTGCTGAGAACCTGCATCAGGTCCTTTGTCTGTCTATCTCTTTCTCACTCTCAGTCTCTTGTTTTGTATTAGACAAACATCTCCTCTTGAACATTAGATGTCTATGATCCCTGCCCTTTATACTCTAGAACTTAACAGTGTTCCCATGCTCCTCAGGCCTTTTATTCTTTGTTTCTGCTTCCTTGGGTTCTTCTTGGCTACAACAATCTACTCTGCTAAGTCTGCTGAAATAACTATTCTACCTTCATGAGATAAAGCCATGGAAGGTCATGAATCTGGATTTATTGTAATTTTGTCCTTTGGTATACCACAGTGGGAAAGAAACAAAATATTCTGAAAATAGAGGCATTTTATTCCTGTATACAGTAGCTACAGGAAGCAGACATCTAAAGGGATGCTGCATATTGCATCCAGGATGCTGAGGGACCAGAAGAGATAATCAAGGATCACATTCAAGTGAAACTAATCAGCTGAAACACACTACATATGCCTCAATGATTAACAAGAACATTTTATTTCTATCTTTTATGCAAATGAGACAAGGCATTTTAAGGGTTTTACAGCTCACATATTAATTCAGAATATATAAAAGAGTTTGAATGGAAATGACCTAGAGGTGTAACTCAAGCAGCCTGTCTATTCACAACCAGAGCATTTCAACTATACTGTGATGCAAGAGCTCACTCTCCCCACGGCGGAAGTTTCCACAAGAACTTTCAGTTAAATTCAGGAACTCTTTGTCAATGGAGAAGTGTGAAATCTACTACTTTGTTACTCTGACTGACTTTAGGTCTGCACCACGTTATTTGTCATTAAACTTCTGTGAGTATTAGAATTGCCTTAGGTGCTTCCTAGAGCACTTGGTACTGGGCAGCCTCATTTGGCGGACAAGGTCACATTTCTCAGGTTATTTCCACCATCAGGGCTCTAGGTTCTGCTTGCTGAGAAACATGGCCTGCAGCAGAGGCCCGGCTGTCTTGGACCCCTGAACATTGAGTTATTCTTTGCTCAAGCATCCCAGTTACCCTTCTTTCATAATCTTTGCATCCCTGAACAACAGGGGAGAAATGAACACTGCATGTTATTGATTTGTTTTCCATGATGAAGAGTAAACCGTGCTTTCATATATTTCTCAGATTGCTTATTTGAGATTTATTGAACATAAACAACTCTCTGGGTAACTCTGTGATTGCAGAAATTAGACGTTTCAAATTTACCGTACTCAAAATTGTGTTAATTGTCTCTGACTCCCTTGAATTCACACAGCCCTAACTTCATCCACTGCTTTTGTTGTGAATACTTTTAAATATTTATATCGATTAGGTCTGTTTATTATTATTTTGTTAGAAATCTTTTCTGCCAGGGGCAATGTCTTTGTATGTATGACTCTTCCATTTGATTTGACTGAACTTTATAGGCTCTCTCCTCTCCCCATGCACTCTGAAGACCGTTTTAAACTTCCTGAAGTTAATGAAAACACTCTAATTTTATAGATTATAAAAATAAATAGACCATGCTAATGGCCATTTTCTAGCTTTTGTTACAATTCTGTTTATCTCCTTTTTCAGGGAATAAGAAAGACCATTCCTCATACACATGCTTTGCTTGCAACAGCAACCAAGAGACTGTTTTAGAGGAGGCAGTTTCTCAGCCAGTCCAACAGGACCCTTTCAGTTCTTTACAATCTTAAGAACTGTTAATGTTTGCATACATTCATTTTGTGGCAGTTAAATATTTCCTTATCATAATTTCATTGACTTTCATTAGTTGAGATCAAACACTTTGGCAAGGAATTTCGTTCAATTAAGAATCTGAATACTTTCTTTGGTGAAACTTCATTATCCATATATATGCTATAGTTGGAAATGTTTTAGTCGGTTCCCAAACGTTCATCTGTTGATTGCTTGATCCTCAGTGTGAGGGATGTTACCACATGGCAAGACATTTAGAGGAGAAAACCAGGCTGAGGCCTTCAGTGAAAAATCACAGAATTGGCTCATCTTTCAGAGATCCAGTACAACCTGGCACAGTCTTGCTTTATCTCTGTTGGAAAAATGCAATCAGGAGAAATAACTGGATGCACAGCAGCAGGCTTAGGAAGGAGACATGCCTATGTCACCATCTGTGGTAGTCTATAAACATTTAAAATAATTAAACATATTTTATTGCTCCCTTTGTTCCATCCCATTAATGTGTGCAGTGTCCATGTTCAATTAAATCAAAACTGCATTGTATGTGAAACAGTATTTGGAGCCATGAAAGAGATTTGAAAGCATATATAGTGGAGGCAAATGTAAACAATTTAAGGCATGTTTACTTTGGTGGCAGAAGTTGTTGTTTTTTGGTAATATACTGAACAAATTTCTGTGGTTATAATTCCTTTAAAGCTGCTCTTCTGATTGAGGAGGAAAAGGCCAAGGAGGGTGATGATTTGCCATCTCACATTCCATGGCTATTTGCAATTTAAAAAATGTTTTACCTAAGCTCAGTTATAATTAATTCTCTTGGTCTTTGAGAGTAGATGCATAATAATATAAAAGGCAATTATATCATGATTTTTTTGTTAGATGATATTATTATTTAATAGTAAATAATAAACATTATTATTAAAACATTATACAGTAAACATGGTTTTCTGGTTTAGGACTTCATTCTTTCATTGAGGTATCTTAGGAAATGATTGTTTTTCAAGGTTTGTGAATATTGTATTTATGAGTATTATTTTTACAAACAAGATATAGATGTAAAATGAAAGATCCCCACACTATGTGCTTTGTGTAAATAATTACATCAAATTCCAAATGACATGACTTGGATTTCTTCCATGAACCATTCACAATACATTTGCAAATATCTCCTCAGTGGACTTTGTACATGTCCGAGTACATCATTTTCTGTCTGGAAATTCAAATCCTGCAGTGCTTAGCCATCATAATATGGGTTTCAAAGGTGTATAATGTTAAGTGCACACATTTTGAACAAGGTCCAAATCCCTCACATCTATTAGCTATTTGTCCTTGGGCAAGTATTCAATTAACATCCACTCTGTTGTACAACAAGCCTTGGCTCTTTCCTCTTGCTGGTCACTTTATTTAGTCAGTAACAAAATCTTTGCCAATTGTAGTTCCTAAACTTCTCTTGACCCCCATTCTTTTTTCTCAACACCTTTCGTTATTACCTACTCAAGGGCATTGCTATTGTTCTTCAATCTGTAAATGTAAAAGTGTTATCCTTTTACCCACATGCTATGCTGCTATGTTCAAATCCATTCCCTACAGAACAGCCACAGTGATCTTTGTACAGGGCAGATGTGAGTGCATGTCACTATGAATTAAATAAACAAATAAGCAAATAAACACCTATATTCTTCAATCCTTTAGGCTAGAATCTAAAATCAGCAGGTGGCCTGCAGAAAGGCCATATATGACTGACAGCTTTTCTGAGTTCTATTTCATTCAGCACTACAGTCACAGTGGCTGCTATTGTTGTGCTAAAAGTGTTAGAATCCTACCCTGTCACAAGCTGATTACACATGTTCCTTTCCACTCCAATCTGCCTTCACTCTCCATACTCCACTGTCACTCTCCCCTTTGTGGTTTACAACTGTGATTATGATTCAGATAAAATGTCATTTCCTCATGAAACCTTCTTGGACCCTGTTGTGGGATATTTGATTATACTGAGAAGATGTGTGTCTAAGAAGGCACCTTCTGATTTGTTTAATAAAGAGCTGAAAGGCCAGTAACTAGGCAGGAGAGAATAGGCAGGACTTCTAGGAAGAGATAGGAACCCTGGGAAGGAATCAGAGAGGCAGGGATTCACCAGCCAGACATGGAGGAATTGGGACATAGAATATGGGGAGAGGTAACAAGCCACATGGCAGAACATAGATTAATATATATGGGCTAATTTATGTTATAAGAGCTAGTAGGGAACAAGCCTAACCTAAGGCCAAGCTTTCATAATTAATAATACATCTCCATGTCATTATTTGGGACCTGGCAGTCTAAAGAAATTCTGACTACAGTTAATGCCCAACATGGGGCCCATATATTGAAGCATAGTGTCTGTGAAGAGCTGGTTGTCCAAAGGAAGTCTGGCTACAGGAGCCCTCAGAAGTGGGCAGGCTTTCTTGTTATGCATTCTGATATGGCACTAGATTCCACTCTAGTAGTTTCCAAAACTGTAGTTTCTGTGGTCTCAATGTCATTCCTTTCCCCCACTCAATGCCTATTTATATTTTGAAACTGAATATGCAGTTTAAGAAATGGGACATTTATGGGATAATTAATCATGAGGGCAAATCACTCATGAATGGAATTACTACTGTCTTTATGAAAGATGCCCACGGGAGTTTTCTGCCCTTCCATCATGAGAGGGCATAGCTAGAAGATGACAGAAATGAGGCCAAAGAGCCATCTTTTATCATTCATGGAATCTACTGCTGGTTTTATTTAGAAATACCAGCCTATTCATATGTCATATTATTTATTAGATTTTGATACAGAAACTCAAATGAACTAAGACAGCAACAAACAACTGATTTGTTCTGTGAATAGTTGCTTAAAATTTCTTCAGTAATGTGACAAAATTCTACATTGTATCCAAATATATTTAATGGAATTGCTAAAGAAAATAATATTAAAGAGACACAGACAGTTATAAACAGGTAATGGATACATGAGTGAAACAAGTTGATTTCTGTAGAATAAAAAATTATGCCTTTATTAATGAGGTTTTGGTAACAATTAATGAAATATGTCTCTGTTATTGGGCACAATTCCTTTCACCCATTAGGAAGTCATCATTACTATTTATATAACTATTTTGACATAAGTTAGACTTCTGCCAATTTTTGTAGGTGTTGGTTTACATTAATGTGGCTCTTTATTTTTACTTTAGATAGCATTACTTAACAGCATAGAAAAGTAAAACAAAGTCAATTAGTTCAAACATACAGAAGTAAGCAGGTCATTTGGTGTTATTCACTAAATGGTAAGATGGTAATTTATTTGGTAACTGGTCTATGTTCAGTGATAGAGTGCTTACCTGGCATGCACAAGGCATGGGTTTGACTTCTGGTACTACAAAGCAAAATAAATGAAACAGAATCCTGTGTACCTGGTGTAGTTTATATAACATACAAAAGTTAAAAATGTTAACTTTTCTTCTTTTGAAAGAATTAATACTGTCTATTGCTGTGCGATGGTCTTTCCATATGCTGTGAATATGTGTTGCTACCATTGGTTAATAAAGAAGCTTCTCTGGCCTATGGCGAGACAGGTTATAGCCAGGTGGGAAATCCAAGCAAAGATACAGAGAGAAGGAAGGAAGAGTCAAGGGAGGAGCTGCAGGTAGCCAGGGGAGCAAGATATAATAGAATACAGGTAAAGCCACAATACACGTGGTGGTACATAGATTAATAGAAATGGGTTAATTTAAGATGTTATAGCTAGCTGACAATAAGCCTGAGCCATAGATCAAAGCTTGTAATTAATATTAAGCTTCTGACTGGTTATTTGAGTACTGGCAGCTGGGAGAGAGGTATCCGGCTACAGTCTCTCTGTCAGGATTGACTAAAACCAACATGCATAACAGTCTTCTGGTTCTTGTGCCTTCTCTTGGCTTCTTTCCCTTCTGTTGGATTGTCTCGTCTAACTTTGATGTAATCATTTTTGTTTTATCTTATATTTTATTATTATCTCTTGGAAACCTTCTCTTTTCTAATGAGAGACAGAGGAAATGGCTCTGGAGGGGAGGGGAGATGGGGAAGAACTGAGAAGAGTAGAGAGAGGGGAAACTATAATCAGGGTATATTAGGTGAGAAAAGAGCTACTTTCAATAAAAGAAAAAAAAAACAGTACTAAGGAAAAGAACCTAAGTTCACAGATAACTATATAAATTACTGAAATGTGAACAGTCTTATAACACATAGCTTTCAATTATTTGATCCATGTAGAGACTAGCCTCTCTTTTTATTGGGATTCACTAAGCACATTGAAAAAAATGAGCAAGAACACATGTTGATTACAGAAAGGCAGTGAAATGTATTCTCATGGTGTTTTTGTAACCAGAACGGAAAATTATAGCCATATTGGAAGATTTGTAGTATGCTCATTTCAATGGATGCCAACAAGGAGAGAGTCCTTTATTCTTTTCTCTGCCTTGCTCATTTTTATCAATGAATGGCTTAACAACAGAAGAGATAAGCTTCTCTGAGCACACAATTTGAACGGAGGAATGGTAGGATGTGGGGAGTGAGGCAGAGACCTAGTCTATTTACTGGCAAAACTCATTAAGTCCAAAAATATCTTGAAAGGATGGAACAGGGAAAACTAAAAACAGCATTAACATATTGCATTCATTTGAAAATTATGCAAATACAAAATCTTGAAGTCTTGCTTGAGTTAAAAGAAGGTGGCATATAAATGTTGCTGATTTTTGAAGTCAGTGTGATGGTTGTTATTAAAAGTGAAACACCAGCCAAAAAGTCACTTGAAGTCTATTGTAACACAACTCTACTTTTATTAATAAACATGTAGATTCAGAAAGCATTTTGCTTATCAAATTTCAAGTCTCATATTTTATATATTCTTGTTAATGAAATGAACTACAGGGAGAAGAGAATACCAGGAATGGAAAAATTAGTTCTTGGTACCATATAAGTTATGATTTCAAAAAAGACATGATCCTTGGAGCTGAAGAGATTGCTCAGTAGTTAAGAACACTAGCTGTTCTTTCAAAGGACCCAGTTTATATTCCCAGCACCCACATAGTAACTCACAAATATATGTAACTCCAGTTCTAGGTGGTCTGACATCCTCTGACATACCAGGCACATACATGTTACACAGACATACATTCAAGCAAAAGACCTATACACATTTAAAAAGTAATTTTAATGATCCAGATAAGTACATAGAAAATTGAAAAACCAGAAAAGAAAGTAAACTTAAAAGTCTGTGGAAAGTGGAAAGTGAAAAGTTAATTTGGTTCCTTGTATATATAAAGTTCAGTGACTTGTTGTTTGTTGGAAGCCTCATTTAAGTTAGCCTGAATGACAAACTACATCTGGAAAAATACATGCCAGATCTGAAGAAGAGAAAAATGCAGTCACAACCCTGGATGTGAGTTTTGAGAAGGTGGATTAATCAATTTATGATTCCAACCTTTGGTGACAGTATACTCTGGTTTTTTTTAATCCAACCTGAGGCAAATTTAAGGATGTAACCTTGGATTCACCATCAAGTGTGTGATGAGAAATAACTAGTAAAATTAGGCTACGTTATTTCACAGCTTCTACTTGTCTTGACAATTGATGTGGCTGAATCTTGTGACTTACAAACTTTTCCTTGGGCTATGGAGAAGAGGGAGACCAGGAATTCTTGGCTAATTAGACTCATAGTGACTATCTGTATTATTGATATATTCCACCAACCCATGTAATACCTTCTTGCTCTGTCTTCCTTCTATGTTCGTGTTTTGGAATGTCTCACTGTCTGAAAGTCCATCTGAAACTCATATAAGTTTATTTACCTTTTGGATCTTGTTTTGTGAGTAGGCACTATTTTCTCCTCTGTTTCTGAAATGTGATCTGCTTCAGGACATGTATTTAGGACATGGCTTCATTCGAGATCCCTGAGTTAAACATAAGACCTATTGTTCAAAATCTTGGGCATTCCATTCCATGAATTTTCCTTCTAAAAATCTTTTGATATGCATCTCAGATTTATTGAAGATAAAGTGTCTCTACTCTATATGAAGTCACCTCTTTATTAAGTCTTTTAAACTTTAAATAATCTCAAAATATATGAGTATTTATAAGCTACAGAAAATATTTAAAGGAATTTTGTGAAGGGACCATCCCCTCATACCTAAGTATCTAGAGAGTGACATTAAATTGAAACTTAAGTTAAACTACGTCAATAGATCAGAGGTCTCTTTTACGTTTAATTACGTGATTCAGGAAAAAAAATCAAAGTAAAAAGAATAAAAAAGCTAAATCCTGATCAGTCACATGTCAGCTATCTAAATCTCTGATGATTTCAAGTACTTATAAAATTAATCTACCACAGGGACACCATTTCCTGCTTCTATCAATCCTTGGAGCACATAGATAAATCAAAGTGTTTATGACCATGACTTGATATGTTACTATTAAAATGTATTTTTTATAAACAATCAAATACACATAAAAACACTATTGGAAGATATTCTGTATTTTTATTTTATAGTTTTTAATTGCAAAATGTTAAGTCATGGAGCTGGGGAGATGGCAAAGCAGTTAAATGTACATATTGTTCCTTTTTTTCCCTTTTACATATTGTTCTTATAGAGGATCCAAATTCAGTTCCTTGAACTATAGTCATGTGACTTAGAATTGCCTATAATTTCAGCTTCAGAGGAACCCTTGTGGAAATCTAAAAGCATGTGCACATTTCCACACAAACACACACACACACATAGCATGTGCACATTTCCACACAAAGACACACACACACACACACACACACACAACACACACACACACACAATTAATCTTTTAAAAACGTTAATGAAAACAGACATGATTGCTGTTGGTAACACTCAAATGTTCCATTCATTCTTCTTATAATTTTAATCACTTAATTGAACAGTATGAGTGAACTTGAATCTCCTGTGTGTTCAATAGAAATAGCTTAGTTTATAAAATTTTCTTAATGTTCCCTATGATCATTACTCTCAAAACTTTTCTATTTCCATATTTTTAAAGTGATAAATACTATAGTGATGTGATATGGGGCAATAGAAGAAGAGAAACAGTATCGGAATGCTTATATGATCTTTCAGTCTATTGTCTAACACTAAGAAAGTGCATAGAATGTGGGATACAATTTATATGCCCAAATTTTTGTCCAAAGTTTACATTTTAATTGAATTAATTAGTTAATAAAATAAGTGAAAAAATCAATCCAAACACAGGATTCTTTTCCAGACAAAGCAAATTTATTATTTGAAAATCCTGTTTTGGTGCTGGAAAGATAAATCAGTGGGTCAGAGAGCTTGCTTCACAAATATGAGTACCTGAGTTCAGATCCAAGCACTGACATAGAAAGTCAAGAATGAGCTTGGGACACTGCCCTTATCTCCAGCACCAAAGCAGAGGCAGGGAGAGTTCTGAGACTTGCTGCTGGCTGCAAGTCTAGCTACAAGCTAAGTTCAAAGTCTTGCAGGAAGTATATGCATGCTTGCCTACAGATGGCCACACTTATATACCAAACACACACACACACACACACACACACACACACACACACACACACATGCACACGCACACACGCACACACGCACACACACAATTTCCCTTGACAACAATGGGATGAGTGAGCTGAAAATACAGTAAAATGTTTCCAACCAACTGCTCATAAGATACACTATGAAAACAAACCACAAGCAATATTAGCAGTCTATTTAGAGTGGATTAGAAGTTAATATAAATCTAGGTATTTATGATTGTATATTTGCCAATATAAATGTGCAACATAAAAAGTATTTTGCATTAATCTGTGTGAACATTTATTGTTATAAACTTGTGTCAGAATACAAATGGAGATATGTCTTTATGCCTGACAACTGTTTTAAATATTGACTTATGTACAGCCTAAAATATGTGGTCTTCTTTTATAGCAAATGTTTTAAATATAAGCTTAAACTTTTCAGCTGATAATGTTGAAAAGTAATACCAAAATTTAAAAACTAGAAATGTTAAGTACTTACAATTTTTATATATACTTTAATGTTCCACTATATATTAACTTTAAAAATATTAACAAGGAACATATTCTGTAATGGTGAATAGCTCTAAGTCTTTAAAAATATAGATTACCATGAAAGGTGATTGTTCATCTTATTCACATGATTTACTGTTTTATCCAGTGGTTATATGTGGAACATCCATCATGAGCACACCAAGAATGTGGATGGAAATGTGACAGTTATTTCTTCCATATTTATATGCAGATGTGACTAGGAATATTTTCATTGGGAAACTAAGTCAGGAAAAGTACCATAGTCTGAGTGTACTAAGTAAGTGTATTAAGTAAGAACAACAGAAGGTGTTATATACTACCCAAACTTGCATGGCACACAGGCTTTAAGGAATAGTAAGTAAAATAATGACCAGGGTTTTCACAAAGTACATTTTATAAAGTGCCCACCCCTGCCTGTGGTTAGAGTTGTGTGAAAACTGTTTCCAGGGAAAATACTTATGAGAAATACTACATATTAGTGATTACTCATGGAAAGTCCCAATGAACATGAACATTGAAGAGGATCTGATTATTACTTCTGTTAAAACTTCAGTCTCTTAACACACACACACACACACACACACACACACACACACACGTGCTCTTTCTCTCATGCACACACACAATTTCAATTTCATTTTAAGACTGATATTTCCTATTCTCTGACACTTTTTGATGTATTACTTATACTCTTACAGAACCAGGGTCCCAGGACCATGGGCTGTGGAGTCTTTTAATAAAAGTGTAAATTGGGAAAGTGATTGTGGATTGGTTCTTATTATCTAGAAGTAAAAGAAAGCTTTTAAAACTGCAGAAATGCCCAAGATGCAACTTGAAATATGAAGGGAAATGTACTGGATGCAGGAGGCAGAAGGAAAGTGTAAGGGACTGTGTAAAAGCCCAGGTGTAGCTCACACTGAGCACTTGAGAAGAAGCAAAATTTAAAATAGAAGAAGGAACATAAAGTTGACAATAGGTTTCTGTGCCCTGTTTAAGAAGGGACATGAGCAATTTTGCTGTATAGCATAAGATTTTCAAAGACATACAGAGATATGACAAATAAGCAGAATTGTAAACGTTCTTAATAGAATGTATTTAAGAATTAATGACGAGCAGAAGCTGTAGATAACAGATTTAAGGCAGTGGCATTAGGATAAGTATTTAAAATGACAGTATATAGTTACAATAAACTTCGGTAACTTGTACTTTACATTGATACTTTTCAAAATTTCTTCATCATCTTCTATGTTGTAGGCACTAGGGATATGAGATGCAAAATAAAGTTTCCTTTTTCTCAAGAAGTTCAATTTATTAGAAGTGATAGTCAGGTGAAGATGCAAAAAAACGTTAATATTTTATGTATAATTTCATCATCTCATATTTCATACTATAAAGAAACAATAATACTTTTAGGTGTGCATAGTAGATTGAGTTCAATGAATATTTTTAGGTATGTGGAGCAGATTAAAAGTGTTGTATCAGGTGCAACATTCCACTGTATAGTCTTGTTGAATTGTAAAATTTCAATACATTATCAGATGGTCAAGCAAATGAAACACTGCAAGGGTTTCAGGATATAACTCAGAGACAAATGTGTGTGTGTGTGTGTGTGTGTGTGTGTGTGTGTGTGTGTGTGTGTGTGTATGATTCAATTTACATGTATAGAAAATCAAACCCGATTTTCTCCAAATGTGTGTTGAACTCTTTATTTTGTTGATGCTCTTTTTATTTTTATTTTATTTTCGAGACATGGTTTCTCTGTGTTGTTTTGGTGCCTGTCCTGGATCTTACTCTGTAGCCCAGGCTGGCCTTGATCTCAAAGAGATCCGCCTGGCTCTGCCTCCCGAGTGCTGGAATTAAAGGGTGCCCCACTACCGCCGGCTCGTTGATGCTCTTGATGCAGCTACTGTAAATCCTCCCTGGCAACTACCTTCAGAGCCCATAGAATAGGATATAAAGAGATCCATAAATCTGTGCAAGAACCAGTGCCACTGGATTCCCTTTTCTGATTAGCACCATTTTTTGATATTTCAGATGACTCTTCTGAACCATGTAGGTATTTCATATTGACTCATGTGTAATTTTTACTGTAGTTACATTCATGTTTGGGATGGTTAATTCAGATCCCTGCAAGATTAAAAAGGAATAAGAGCTTGGAAACAGACTCCTCGAGAGCCATGCCAACATCCTTATTGAGTAACAACGGCACTGGGATACAGAACAATTGTTCAAAAAAGTTGATGGATGTGACACACATGATGGGAAATCTAAGATTATTACACATAAATGTCACTGTATAAAACACACACCATTTTCCTTTCCTGTTGTCAATATTCTTCTGTGAAACTTTACTAAAATTGCTTTCCACCTTTTGTGTTTAGTTTTAAGCAGTATTACCATTGCTATTCCAAAGAAAGAAATTTAAACAGACAGATAAAAAGACAAAGACAGACCAGCACAATACAACATAATACAACAACATAAAACAATACACACACACATACACACACACACTTTAAATAGTGAACTCAAAATTCATAAGAGAACTAGTAGAATCCCTGAAGAAGACTGTATTGTCTTTGAAAAATCAAAGCACAGACAATAAATGAATATTAGAGTAAGAAGGACAAAATCAGGTACTTGGATGCTGGATTTGAAATATACTATTGGTATTTGCAATGCATATATATATATATGTGTGTGTGTGTGTGTGTGTGTGTGTGTGTGTGTATTATATATAAGAGAGATAAAGAGAAAAAGTACATATATATATACATATAACTTACGGGTAAAAGCAATGTGCAGATTATGTCTATTTATAGATTTTTGGCATGAAGCTGCAAGGTAAAGTCTCTTGAGTTGAATGAAATTGCATGACAGCATCGGAAGCAATACTGCAAAAGGAATCAATTCAAAGCAGTGAATTATCACAGTTAATTCCTTTAAATAGGTTTTTGTACTTGACAGAAATCATAGAAAATGGATTTGCCCCCAAATAAAGGATCACAAACATATCTGAAACTTCTTCTTTCCTTTGAGACAATTTTAATATAGATGAAAGAACTTCAGATAAATTGCTTAATGAAAAAATACTACTTAACCATCTGCCAGGACATAATGTGAACTGTCTTTGACACCTCTGAGCTCCTTTAGCTGAATTTCCAAATGCCGCTGTTACTGTTAAGAGTAAACGCTAATGACTGCTCCAATCATTTTTCCTTCTCCTTGATATTTCTAGTATTCTTTTAGACATCTTTACTAGCCTTATTTTGTTCCACTTTCTGACTTTTTAACACTTCTTGGCTGTGGCAGAATCATTATGTTTGCTGTATAGATATGAGGTATAGAACTTGGTGAGAGATGTTCATTTAGAAACAATAGACATAAACTCTTGTAGTGGTTCTGATGTCACAATTTTCTCAGAACACACTTCCTCTGTGTATATTGTTTTAGAAAACACTCTTCAAGTAGATCTGTTTTCTCTCTAACTAAAAAACACTGTTAACACACGTGATTCCATTTTAATATCAATTCAATATATCGTGCAAATTTTGAGTTACAGAGTAATCTGAGCATTAACATGATTTCTATCAAAACACTGCTGCCAGAACCATGAAGACAAACCTAAGCTTCCTCTAATGTGCTAACAGGAAATCTGCACTTATCTAATCAGCAACCAAACTGGGTTTGTGGTTAAATGACAAATGGCCCAGACATGCAATCAAAATCATTGCATGAGTGCAGGATGCAATTAAAGTCAAGAGCCAAGAAGGGAAAAGATGGGTGTATGCACCAGAGTGAATAATAATAAAATAAAATTAGTAGCACAACAGGAGGGCTTTGAGAAGAGGCTGTATCAACAGCAACACATTCATTACTTAAACCTTTGCCCTTGTGACAGTCTTGAATGAGCAAGGCATGCTGGCCTTTTATGATCTATCAATGTCATTCCATCTTTATATGTCCAGACTACTGATATAATATCACATCTTTTATGTAGTTTCTGACTCATGTCATGTTTATTGTTATTATTATTGTTGTTGTTGTTGCTGTTATTATTATTATTTATAGGATGAAAGCTAGGATCTTGCATAGATTGGGCAAGGGACTATATCATTGAGCTATATCTACATCCCATGCCATGCTATTTTCTCCTCATATTCCCTACTCACTTATTCCTTTATCCCTTGTACAGATTGTCCTTTCCTGCCAGGTAGATATGTTCTATTTTAAAGACTCCACTCAATAGATTGGCACTTTTATTTCCTTAGTCCTGAAGTAATTTATTTGCTATTCACTTTCACTTTCAGACATGTTGTATTTAAAATTTCAACCAGCATGGTTCATCTCCAGGATTCATGTGATAAGTTCTGGTGATTTTAAACTAGGTATGTGTTAAAGCCTACAGAAACATTATCCTAATCAATGTCATATCAACTACATTAGGTTCAATGCTGCTACTGCTTTGTAAAGATGAGCAAACTTGAAAATGATCCACTGAATTCACATGCCAGCACTGTCTAAGATTAAACCTAGTAACCATAGACACTGACCTGGCTCAGCCTGCTCATTTGCTTCCAACAGCACATGCATTGCCTCTATACAGGACTGTCCCATTTACAGCTTTAACATACCTCCTTGAACATCTTCATTTTTGCAATTTTCCATTCATAGCTTTCTTACAAGTACAAGAAGACTTTGAGTGGACAGAGAAGAAATAAAAATGTGAAGAGAGTGTTAAAATCGAAACTTGAGATTGTAACAATTATTCATGAAATTTTTTCTCCATTCTGTTTACTTCTCAGAGCACAGGTGTGAGACCTGTCTAATGATAAACAAACTAGAACCAGGGCCATCTCTCCATTATAAACCATGCCTTTAGATGTCCCCAAATAGTTCTTTTTGTGATGCAAACTGAATGCATAAACATATTAAGTATTTAAGTCTCTCTCTCTCTCTCTCTCTCTCTCTCTCTCTCTCTCTCTCTCTCTTCTCTCTCTGTTTTTCTTTGTTGTTGTTTTTTTTTTTTTTTTTTTTTTTTTGCTTTTTGTTTTTTGAGGCAGGATTTCTCTGTGTAGCTCTGGGTGTCCTGGAACTCACTCTGTAGACCAGACTGGCCTTGAACTTAGAGAGATCCATCTGCCTCTGGCTCCCTGAGTGCTGAGATTAAAGGCGTGCACCCCCACTGCCCAGCAAGTATTTCTTATTGCGAAGCTTTGGACTCCACAGTTAACTGTGAAATAAAAGGTATGATTTGTAGCACACACTCTTTCGAAGGGAAAGCACTTCCATCATAATGAAGGGCCACTGTTGTTGTAACCGTGTATGGATCATCTTGTATTTCATGCTTCTCAGCATTTATTCAAAATAATATATGACTTTGCATGCTCTCGGTGTTGTCTTTAGAACAATGGAAGTAAGAAACATTTTCTGTAACCTATGAGGATAGAGTAATTTTCTGAAATTGCTCAAGGGTTACATAGCCACTTAAGTTCTAAGTGAACATGATCCATCACAGAGTAATTCCAGAAGCAAACCAGTCAAGTAGTACATCATGGAAATTTGTAAAGCCAAGGATATAAGGGAGACACCTTGACATGTCACAGCGGTTTAAAGCACGCCCATTAGCTCTGTGTATGCCAGTCTTATTGCACAAGAGCTATCTATAGCCAGTTATACAGCTCATCACAGGGTGAAATGAGACGGTCAAGGAGGTCTGAAATGCTGGCAAAGCATACAGTGGGGTGCTCAGGTGTATGCATGAAACCGACAAATGTGGCACAATCTCACATCCTTAATACGCTACCGAGCCACACATTTTTAATGTAGATATTAGTTCCAGGAATATAAAACTGCTTCTCGCTTGGGTGGTGGTGGTAGCAAGAACAACATTATATGTGAATTCAATATTAATGCTTTCTTTTTCTCCTGTGTCAACACTAATTTCTTTTCCTCACACAGAAAAAGTTAGTAGGAGGCATAAATTTTGATTAATGACACAACTCAGCCAAAGCAATGTCACCGAAAAGAATTAGCAATCTAGGCAGGGTAGCAAAAGAGAATCTAAATGAGAATACTGTACAGGGCCGATTACAAAGGGGCTGTAATTATCAATTTCCTTCCATGCTACTCAGGTTTATAGTTTGTAAGGAGAAAACTACTTGGAAAAATGATTTACTAGGAATTTATTAAGTGGTAGAAATACTTGTAATCAATGAAAAACAAATTATTTTTACATTAAATCAAAGGATGCATTACATGTGATATGGCTCCTGAGAGTCCACATAATTTGATATAATTTTTTTCCTGAAGCTTAAAAAAAAAACACTTTTTTATATAGGAGGATTTTCTGTTAGTACAGAATTCTTGAACATTCATTGTTTCTACATTTTTATACAGCTCAAGACTAAACCCTATTCAGAACTCAAGAACTTTATTATGGTTTTTAAATCATGCTTGCTCTTCATCGCATGATCGTTTTTACCTCTGTTTATCTAAACAAGTGTTCATCTCACCAATCATGAGAAATCTAATTGTTATATTAACTGAGTTATTATTCTTCTATCTTTCACAGATCCTATTAGAATCTGAAGGTCCTTCTCTGGATCCCAGTCATCATGGAAGTGGAGGCCTTACTGTTTGCTCCCTAGCCTTCAGACGCCTTTCTGAAGACTACTGCCAAGCTGTTTTGACCAGTTTGGCAAGAAGTCTCACATTCTTTTACATTCTACTTCGGAGTCTTCCTCCATCAACTGTATATTCATAAAGATCTGCCATGTTTCTGCTACAAAACTAATCGCTCACTTTGAACTGTTCTTCCATGCTAGATATTTTAAATATTAGAGACAACAAAAGTCAAAAGAAAACAAGAAACACATGGTGCTTCAATCCTTGAAGAATGTGAGAGACATGAGAATTGATTAAAAAGACACAGAGCCAGAATTTGAATTATGACTCTGAATTCCAGTCTAACAACATGATTTATTTATTAACTATCCATAAACTTCAGGCACCATTAAGCAGATATCTGGTTCCAACACTCCTAATGGTGCCCTGTAAACTATTCTACATTAATTTGCAAAATATGATGTTTAAATTATGAAAACAATAAAAAGTAGACTTCAAAAGGCAAACAAAACCATATTCCATCAATGTGGTTTTCTTTCTTTCCTCTCTTGCTTTCTCCTCTCTCTCTCTCTCTCTCTCTCTCTCTCTCTCTCTCTCTCTCTCTCTCTCTCTCTTCTCTCCCTCCCTCTCTTTCAACTGATGCCTTGTAAAGCAAAATCTATAGGCTATTTATTTCTTTTAAAATATTGTGCATATATATATATACATATATAGTATGTGTGTGTGTGTGTGTGTGTGTGTGTGTGTGTGTGTGTGTGTTAGAGCAGGCATGTGCCTTGGAATTCATGTAAATGTTAGAGGAAAACTTCAGGTATCAGTCCTCAACTTCACCTTGTATGAGACAACACCTCTTGTTCACTGATGTCTATGCCAGGGGAACCAGCCTAAGAACCTCTGGACATTCTCCACTTACCATCTCACTGCAGGAGTGTTGGAACTACAGATAAATGTTACTGAACCTGGCTTTACAAGGGTCCCAGGGATCTGAACTCTGAACCTCATAGTAAATGGTTTGTGCTATGTAATACACATATTTTTTTTCCATGTGAATCATCAGATTCAAACCCAAAGTGAGATATTCCACAGCCACTTTAAAACACAGGATTCTAAACTAAAGGGAGTGTGGTGCTGAAGGTCAATAAGAATAATGCCAATTTTTTCTTTCCTGAGTACTTGAAAATTATAAACAAGATGGTAGTTTGAGTCATTGTTATCAAACACTAATTAAACTAAGTTATCATAGTCCTAAATTTCCTATCTGTGTTGTCTCACTTCAAGTTTTTTAAATTGATAGAAGGACACATATTATGGATATTCATATAAACCTGTTTTCTTATATAAAGACATTTTTGCTTCATAAAATTAGGAATATAGCCTTATTAAGTTATTTTTCTTAGTAGTAAACAGTTTACCTGATTCGCTTAAGAAATGAAGCAAATATGCTAACAAAATGAATTAATAGTTATATAGGATCTCATGGAATGCAATGTCCTAAGAACATCTAGAAGCCTTAAAGCATTTGGGTTACTACCCACAATAATGTAGTGAGGCCTTTGCAATTGTAAATGAAAACCATAAGTAAGTTAAATTTCCTTCCCAAAATTGAAAAGTAACCCTTTCAGTGAAGGCAAACTGAAGCCCAGCCTGCAGGTTGCTTGCTGAAGAGAAGGGTACTGCCAGGATCATCACACCTGAGACCACAGCACACCAGGACAGAAAGCAGGCAAAAAGCTTCAGACTATTCAGAAGGAAGGCGTCTGAAAATCTCTAGAGCCTGTTGTTAGAAAAATGTCCTTTCAACAAAAAGACTCTATGTAAATAGTAACACTGAATTACCTGACATAGAACTCAAGGAAGCAAAGCCATTTAAAATAGATATAAGAATAAATAAAATATCTGGGAATAAATCTAACCACAGAAAGAAAATATCTCTATGATGAAAATCATAAAACATTGATGCAAGAAAATGAAGAAGATACAAAGAAAATGGAAAGTCATCACCTTTCAAGAAGTAGACAAATCAATAAAATGTTCACACCACCCAAAGTGATCTGCAGATTTAATGTCATTGCTGTGGTACTACTGGTGTCTTGTTTTAACTGGGGACAAAAAATATAATTCTAAAATGTGAAAAAAAGTATCTTGATTTGCCAAAACAATGTGGAGTAAAATGAATAACTTTACAGAATATATTACTATAATTTCATAATATTCTATAAAGCTGTCATAATAAAGCAGCATTATATTGACTTAAAAACAGGTACCAGCCAGTGGGATGCAGCAACTAGGAAATAAGCCTATATATCTCTAGCCACATGATTTTCTATAAGGGTAATGAAAATATGCATTTGAGGAAAACAATGATTTTAATTAACGGTGCTAGGGGGCTTAGGGTCCTATATGCAAGTATTATACCTCTATCACTCACGAGGAGAAAAACCAACACAAAATGGATTAAATATTTGTCTGAAAGAATAGAAACAATATAAACACTAGAAGAAATCAGGAGACTGTTTTAAATATAGTGAACAGTCATGGACTTATTTGGACAAGAAAACAAACAAACTAATAAAAAATAAAAAAGCAAATGGTAAAGGAGCCTATATCACACTTTTTAACTTGGCAGAACAAATTAAACAATCACCAGAATGAAAAGACAAACTTCAGGATGGGAGACAGTGTGTGCAACCTCTATATGACAGAACATATAAGAATCTTCCAAAGGTCAATAATCAAACAAACAAACAAAAAAATTCTCATTTGGACATCATTAATAGATTTACATGCACTTCAAAATAAGATTCTGCCAAAAGGCACATATGAAATTGTCCACATCATAGAGAAACGCAAATAAACTAAAAATGATATATCATCTCATAATAGCAAGAATGTTATTTTTTATGCTGTGTTGGGAAAGGAAAACAATGGTAACAAGTGCTGGCTAGGATACGGGGGAAAGGAACTTGCTCATGGCTGTGTAATACAAGTTAGTATAGTTAACATGAAAAACACCTTAAGTTTCCTTGAAAATTTAAAAGTAGGATTTCTATATGTTCCATAAATCTCCTTCTTTGTATATATGAATGAAATGCAAGTGGGAAAGGAGAGTTGGCTTAGTGTTTAAGAGCACTTTTTGCTTTTCCAGAGTACTGAATTCAATTTCCAACATCCAACTTCACACCATATAACTTTAACTACAGTCTCAGAGAATCTGATGTCCTCATCTGACCTCTAGGGGTACCAGACACACATAGGATACACATGTATGTATTCAGACAAAATATTCATACACATAAAACAATAAAATGAACAAATGTTTAAAAATATACAAAATTATTATGTCCAAGAGCCATTCACATCCTAGTGTTTACTGAAACAGTATTTGCAATAATAGAATAACAGTGAAACTAACATAAATGTCTGATTATCAGCCCAGGAATGGATAAAGAAAACCAGCATATGTACATAACTGAACATCAGCCTACACAAAGTGAAATCCTGTCTCTTAAGATAATAAGGATACAACTGGAAGTTCTTACAATAGATGAGATATTGACTCAGAAAGCAAAAGCCATGTGACAATACTCTTATGAAGAATCTAGAGAAGTGTGTCCCATAGAGAGAATGATGGCTAATAGAAGATGGGATGAGGAACAGGTGGGGAAAAGCTGGGCAATGGGTATTGTTCAGGTAGGCAGGAATGAGAACTGAGAGTGTTCTACCACATGGTAGCATGGTTACAGAGATAAATTGTTTGCTGTATAAATTACAAAAGATATGAATGATTGTAAATGATTTCTCTGAAAGTACTAATGAGTATTTAATTGAGATATGTTTAGCCCAATTAGACACTGTATACATGGATTGAAATGTTGCATTACCCTATTAATGTGCATGTATTTTGTATATCAATTACAAAAGTAAATTCAAAGACATTTATAATATTTTTATTTTTTGAAATTATAATATAATTGAATTATTTTCCCCTTTCCTTTCCCTCCCTTCAGCTCTCCATGTACCCTTTGTCTCCTTCAAATTCATGACCTCTTTTACTTTGACTCTTGTTATATATGTGCATATATTATATACATTCCTAAAACTAAATACAAACATTTCATCTATATAATATGTCCTGAAATTTAAAATTTTTTAAAGATACAATATAAAAATACAATACATAAGAAGCCCTTTTTAGAGGTTTTTTCCCCAGGGAAGTCCAAAGTACTTCAAAGCATACAGCCTACTGATACTGCCCTTTGTTGCCTCCCAGAGGTGGAAGGTGGGTCTCTAGTGCTGAAGATATCAAGCACTTTAAAAACAGCCCTCTCACTCCCCCCTCCCCCCCAAAAAAAAAAAAAGAAAGAAACAGGACCCAGAGACCCGTGAACTAGAACTGACTTGAATGCTTCCTCCTTGAGGTACCTCCTTGTACCATGCCTGACATCCTAATCCTAGGGTTGCAGTAGAGTTTTGTACATCTTGGTGGTAACCAGCAATTCACTAATCAACTTAAGAATTAATCAACAAGAGAAAAATAATTCCTGTACTAGAACTCAGTGCTAGTGAAGTGATGGATACTAGAGGAGAGACTACATGACTTTTCTAAACCAGTGTAATCCTCAAAAATAATCTAAACCTTTGTACTTATACCCAGAGATCAGTGTAGTCTGATGCCTTCATCAAGTAAATTTCTCTTTGTAACAGAATGAGACCACTACAGAAAACTACTCCCAATCAAAATGTAGAGTTGTGGAGTCCGGTCCCAATGAATAGATACATCTATAAAACATTTCAATACCTAAGGCTCAGGAAACATTGCAAAAGAGGGTATGGAAAGATTGTAAGAGCCAGAGAATCATGTAGTTTGTTTTGAGACTAATTGTCTTCTACTAATGTGAAAAATTACACCCAGGAAGTCTTCCCAACATGACTGCCCAAACATGACCTGAACAAGGATAAGATGAAAAGACATACCAAAGTGGACATGCAAAAAAGCCTGTGAGCCTCAACTCTACAGGCAACTAAGAAATGTGAGAAGAGAGAAGAAAAAAAAAAGAAAAAAAAAAAGAAATGCTGAAAGCAGGAGAAATAGTCTTCCTCAGGAAAGAATACACCAATTGTTTATCTGATTTCAAATGATTATCCCTAAAAACAAACATCCAAGTAATATTATACAGACTGAATAGGTTATATTTAAGAAAATATATGTATACATATACATGCATGCAATAATAAGTAATGACAAAACAGCCTATGAATTTGAAAGAGGGCAAAGAATGGTATATAGCAGGGTTTAGAGGAAGAAACAAAAAGAATGAATGTTTTAATTACACTATAATCTCAAAAATAAAAAAGAAAGAAAAAATATGATACATATTTAATAAAAACATAATTAATTTCCTCTGGAAAGTAATTCCTTTAGAATATGTGTTTTATAGAAGGTTAAAGGTAGATAGTATTCCACATTGGCAAATATGTCTAATTCTGGACAAATATTGTTGCATTAGGAAAGGTATTAAAAATGGCAGGTGAATGGAACTCAAATTTATAATATAAATAGACTAAAATAATCTACAGCCCGACATTTCTTTCTCTCTTTTCATCAATATCATTAAAACAAGCACAATAACAAATTGAATATCCAAAGAGGAAAAGCACCCGGAGACTCTTGTAAACACATGATCCTAAACATTCCTGGGCAAACCTCCTGCATGTTTCTCTTTCTTCTTTATCTTTTTCTGTCTCTAATGACAAAAGAAACCTACAGTCTGCCACAAATATTTGATTCACTTTTAACTATATAAAATGATAGATGATAGCGCTGGAAATTGAGGTTGATTCTAAAGGAATACAAATCAAAATAATGTTCTGGATGGGCACTTTAAAATGTATTACCCAATACTGAGGCAGGGAGGAAATTCTTGATCTGCCTCACGAGGAGTCTAAAGTGCTGGACCACTCGCCTTTGCACAGCCTCTATACTGCCTCCCCCACACTCATCCCTCACGTCATTTATTTAGGGATTTTCTTGAAACTGGAGTGTTCCATCTCTTCTGAGTATGTTAATTTTTGATATGGTCCAACAAAGATAACAATACATTTTGTGGCAAAGAAAGTTGTCATGAAAGGCTCAAAAGATACAAAGTTTTTCTATGAGATATAAACTTCTTTAAATACATGATATTCTACAGTCTTCAAGGCTGTACTGCCAGATCTTACTGTCAGATGAGGGGCATCTGGATCCTGAAACACAGGGGTCAGTTCTTCATATGGCTAGCTAACTTGGCTTCAGCAGTCTAGGAATGAGTGTTAGTGGCACTCATATTTTTAATTGGAAGGGACATACAAAGAAGAAAAAGAGAATAGTGTACAAGGCATAATACAAATGAAAATTATGAAGAAAAAAAAAACAAGCACAAAAGACATAAATGATTGAAGTAGTGTTTCCTGATTGCATGGTCAATGTTCTTAGGAAAGAAAAGTAATTAGTGTGAAAGTCTATGGCATATCCACTTACTCTTCCATATTTACTTTTGTCCAGTATTCTGTGAGTTATATGTCAGCATCCCCTTTTTCCAATGAAAGATCAGGCTCAGAGAATTAGTGATTTGATCCTATCCAACCAATATCACCAGAGCCAAGGTCTGAAGGACAATTTTTCAAATAACTATATTCATTTTTTCCAAAGTTATTCCTAATCTTAATACTAACCTCTATCCATTGTTTATTATCGGGTCCAAAGTAGGCTACCTCTTTAGTCCACAGTTCAGAAGGGCATCATGAATATCCCAGAGAACTTATTGATAACTGATGTTGCATGGGCAGGAAACAACTATGTAGCTTTCATTTACTATTGTCAACACTCATTACAGAATCCCTCTTCTTTCAGAGTAAATAATAGAGATTACAATTATAATTTGGCTTAAATTTGGGAATAAAGAGTCAAAAGCCACACCATTATTTTTGTTTCATGGGCAACAGAAGAGTTCAGAGTACTAAGATTCACTGTGCTCTATTATATGTATATAATGTGTGGCGTGTGTGTGTTTGTTTGTTTGTGTGTGTGTGTGTGTGTGTGTGTGTGTGTGTGTGTGCATATATTCAGACTAACCGAAGACATTTAAATTTGAACTATTATAACCATGAATTTCTTAATAATATAATTTTGCTACCAAATGTTTATTGAGTAGGACAATGGATATATGGTAATACAGATTCTAGGGTCTATAAATATTGTTACTATTCTTTGTCATTAGTACTTATAATTCTTAACCAACACATGGAATGTTACTTATCAAGAAAATGACATTATGTAGGACAGCTTAACAATTACTTTCAAGTTAGTTGAAATTTTTTGTTTGTTTGTTTGAGACAGGGTTTCTCTGTGTAGCTTTGGTGCCTGTCCTGGATCTTGCTCTGTAGACCAGGCTGGCTGTAGATCAGAGATCTGCCTGGCTCTGCCTCCCGAGTGCTGGGATTAAAGGCATGCACCACCACTGTCTGACTAGTGTGAAGTATTTTATCAAATACTTTTTTTTTTTTTTTTTTTTTTGAGACAGGGTTTCTCTGTGTAGCTTTGCACCTTTCCTGGAACTCACTTGGTAGCCCAGGCTGGCCTTGAACTCACAGGGATCTGCCTGCCTCTGCGTGCGTCACCACTGCCCGGCTTCAAATACTTTTTAATCTGGTGTTTGAATATATTTTATTTCCTTCAGACACTAGACAAACAATTCAGTAGGATACTAGATCATGGTTAAATGATTCAGGGAGAAGGAACGAACATGTGAAAATTATGGAAATGTTAATCTATGTTCCAGTTTTGCCTAAAGATTCTAGGTATACCAGCACTTCCTATTTCTGCTGAGAAATGGATAAAATTGTGAAAAATCACACAGAAGGGATCCACTCTGGGTGTTAAAAGAAAGTGACCTTCAGAAAAGCAATCATAATTACAAATAAAGAGGGAAAAAATCACAGACTTTTACTTGAATACACAATCAAATATATTTACACACAAGTATGTTACCATGTATAGAGTTGTGTGAGAAAGCACTCATATTAAGTGGTTTCATGGGAGAAACTGAGAATTATGAAATGTTATAACTTGATGATACAATGAAATGAAGGGAATATATAATGATGAAATGAAAATATGTTCAGAATATGCTTACCTTTTTTGAGAACAATGGGAGGAAAATTATTTAAGAGGACTCATATATTTAAAGCTCTTTCCTGTGATATCACTTTGTATAAATAAAATGTTGATTGACCTGTAGCCATGTGAGAGAGATTTGTCCTGACCGTGGGCTAGGCAGGACTGGAGAAAACTCCAGCTACAGCTCTTTATATTCTTTATTTCATAATTACTATTTTTATTTGAAATTATAGAAAGTAAGGCTGTTATTTATTAGTTATTATAATTATATTTCTCCTTTGCCTCCTCTTTCCAAACTCTCCCATATACCCTTTCTTGCTCTCTTTCAAATTCATGGCATCTTTTGTCATTAATAATTATCATATGTATATAGGTATATGTATATACATATTAATTCCTAAATATAACCTGGTCAGACTGTATAAAGTTACTTGTATATATTCACAGCTGATAATTTGGCATTGGATGGCAAATTGGTGTGCTCTTCCCTGATGAAAGGTATTTCTCCTGTTCTCAGAATGCCTTAGTTACCTGTAAGTTCCTTGTGTAGGGTTGAGACCTTCATCATGCTTTACGTTATGCCTCTCTGAGGGGAAATTTTGTCGATGATATACTGTCAAGATGTTGGTGGGATTCTTAGAGAAGAATCAAGACTAGTCATTCTCCTAACACTTAGTGTAGAAGAAACATTTTATTTGATTCGGGGACATATATTTAATGCCTCATTATTCTAACAATCTACACTGTGAATTCTTGTATTATAAACTATATGCTACTGAGTAATTGGCATAAACTTTATTCCAATATTATAACTATCAAAGTACCTTTTCTCTTTTCTACCAAGAAATTAATAATAACCTGGTAAGAAAGACTCATAAATGGTCACTTTCTTGTGGAATAAAGCTGAGTAAAAATATATATACACAGCTCTAAACAAAAATATTTAATGCAATTTTATCTGTGAAGATTTAATAAAATAACAGTGTGTTCCCTCATTGAGTTTATAATCTCTGTAGTCAAGGTTTGTGATCAAATTATAGTACCAGTCATAAAATACCCCTTGTGGAACAGATTTCATATCTAATAGAACGTGGGTGGTTATCCCCTAACCATGGTGCCGCTATTGTACCAGTGGGTTTTACCATCTAGGTATTTTGGGGAACCAAGTGCAGTGGAAGTAGGCTCTGTAGTTATGGGGGTCTTTAAAGCTTTTTCAGTTTTGCTGTAAATTGCCTTTATCCCCTGGCAGTAAGATCAGGATCCATCCCTGGTTCATGAACTGGCTTTTTGGAGCCCATTATCAAGCACAACTTTGATTCAGGGGGAGGGGCTTGGACCTGCCTCAACTGAATGTACTAGACCCTGCTGACACCCCATGGGAGACCTTACCTTTTAGGAGGAGGAAATGGGGGCGTGGGTTGGGGGAAGATTGGGCACAGGAGAAGGGAAGAGAGAGGAATCTGTGTTTAGCATGTAAAATGAATAAAAAAAAAATCTTAATAAAAAAAGAACAAAAATGGAAACAACAACAAAAAAAAAACCTTTTTCATCTAATAGTTCATAGCTCTAGGAGCAGCAATGTCCACCCATGCAGGGTACTTTTAAAATTAGCTTACAAACTAGTGGATTTCCATAGGCTTCTTCATGCACCCTTAGTTTTAACTAACTCACCCCCTACCTTCTCCTTTCTCCATCCCAACATAAACATTTAGCTCTGAGTACCCTCTCTCTCTTATCCTGTCATCTGTTTTCAACTGTACCTTCTGATTAAACATTTCTCTTGAATGGGAAGACTATATGTTCCCATATATCCTATTCACATACCTTTCATTTTTTGGTGCTATAAACTTTAGCCAGAGAAACTTTGTTTTTGCAGTGAGTTGATGCAGAGACTCAGACCTAGTCAAAGATCCTGGCATAAATAACACTGAGTGCTCATTTGTGGATGGGTCACCTCTATCAAACTCCCATCTTCTCAGAGAACTTCGTGAAGGAAGTGGAAGAAAGTAAAAGCTGGAGAATTGTAAGGAGGGCTCTGATGATGTACACAACATGTTTATTGTAAACACTCACAGAAGCTGTGCTTACAGGCACACGATCTGCACAGATTTTTTTTTCTTTCTTTCTTTCTTTTTTTTTTTTTTGAGAAAAGCAGGACTTATTTTGGCTCACTGCTTAAGAAGGAATGCAGTCCATCCTGACAAGGAAGGCATGGCAGCAGAGATAAAAGTCACCTGATCACATTGCATGTGCAGTCAGACAGCATGTATAACCCGAAGCTCATTTTCAGTGACCCCCTTCTTCCAGCAAGGCTTCCTGCCTTAAAGGTGCTGCAACTTTCCCAAATAGCACCACCAGTTGGAGACCAAATGAACAGGTCTACAAAGGGTATTTCGTATTCAAAACACAACACTTAGTAAGAGACTAATACGTTATAGCTGCTGATTGAATAGATGGGTAATGCAGTTAGAGACTCAGACCTCTGTCTACTCATTTTAATCCAGTGTCATTTTAAGCATCCCCAGGCTAGCATGTAATTTGCCATATAGACCAAGCTGGCCTTTTATTCATGATCCTTCTTCTTCAACCTCTTAAGTGCTAGTATTACAAACATGTCTCTGTCTCCCTTCACTCCTCTCTCTCTCTGTTCTCTCACATGCTCCCTGAAGCAGTGTTTTGTTTCATTACAGACCCAGAAACAATGGAGCTGAAAACTCTGAAATTTTGAATGGAAATTATATTCTTTATGTCAGAGTAACATAACATAGCCTCTCATTAGTTTTTATTCCACTCTTGATCTCTTACAATGTTATGATAAAACTTATCACTAACATTTAATTTAAAATAGAAAATTCATTTTGAAAACTAATAATAGCTTACAATTTAAGATTAGAAAACACTCATTCCTGGCCGGATGGTGATGGCACACACCTTTAATCCCAATACTCGGGAGGCAGAATGAGGCAGATCTCTGAGTTTGAGGCCAGCCTGGTCTACAGAGCAAGATCCAGGACAGGCACCAAAGCTACACAGAGAAACCCTGTCTCAAACAAACAAACAAAAACAAAAACAAACAAAAAATTCATTTCTGAACTTGTTGCTTGAATTTTAATTTTCAGTTTGCTTCTTCTGAATAATACAACAAAGGACATATATAAAATAATGAAATTAACTCTATACTATGTATATAATGTTTAACTTCAAAAAGAGTGTGGTGAAATTAACTATGACTATTGCTTAATGAGTATTAATTTTAATCTAGCTCTGTTGATAAGATACAAACATGTGTGGATAAATTTGACCTAATGCTAAACTTTCAACCTGTTACCTCTTGAGTTCACGGTCTCTAATTCTATAGGAGAGCAGCAAGCAATGCAGGAGGGATCGCACTGACATAATCCATTTACTTTTTCTCCTTTCCTATGACGAAAACTTATACTTTTGGTCAGTAGGGTTCTCCTGAGAATTCTGAAACCATATACCAATATACATACACACACACACACACACACACATATATATATATATTATATATATATAATATATATATATATTATAATGAATAGGAATCAAAATTAAAAAGAAAAAAAAGACACCAGCAAGGTGGGCAAATACAAACCTCAAAACTTCATTTCTGACCACATGAAAAAACAGTATAAAACAGAACAAATAAAAAACTATGGGATTAATTAAAACAACATGATCACGGATGGAGCACTATTTACAGAAGCCAACCAAATGCCGCATAGAAGCCATGTTCACACTGATGAGAAATTCTGTGGTTTCATTTGCCTCTTTCCCAGTCTCTATGCTGTGCAATGCTTCACAGTTGGAAAGAAGTGGCCACATCCCCAGTTTCCTATCTTTGGAGGACAGAAAACACACACAATAAAATATAAATTCTGGGACCACAAAAATCAGTGCCCACCCGAATTGAAACTTTCATTAACAGTGTTGAACAACAGTTTTAAAGAGTCAGAAAAAAAGTCAGTGAACACGAATATAAGCCATTTAAAATGATCTAGTCTTGGAAACAAAAAGAGGAAATAAAGACAGGTAAACAAAAGAGCCCATGAGAGCTATGGGGCATGATGAAGCCAACCAACATAGGCATTCTGAAGGAAGAAAGACTACAGTCATATGAAGAAATAATGATTGTAAAGTTTGCAAATTGAAAAAGATTCATTAATCTATGAATCTATGAATATTAACAAAATCCAAATAAGACAAACTGTTGTGCCTTGAGTCTGGAACCCCCAAGTCTACCAAGAGACCAAATCTGATACAACAGCAAAGAATCTTTTATTTCGATTTAACTTGGGGATCTCCCTCTGTCTGTCACAGCAGTGGAGCAGGAGAGACCCAAGTTAACTCGCAATAAAAAAAACTCTTTGTTGTTGCATCGGATTTGGTTTCGTAGTGGACTTTGGGGGTCCGGACTCTGGGCACAACATTTGGAGGTTCCACTGAGATTTCCCAAACCCACCATGACCACTCTGTTCAGTCTTGCGGCGCCTACTAGCAGATAACTTTCCGATTTGCCCAAACAAGCTCTGGTTTCAGTTTCTGGTTTCTGGTTCTGGCTGTTTCTGACTGTTGGGAGCCCCGTCTATGAAGCCCGCATAAGATCTAAGTGGACGCACTGGCAGATCTTGGGTTGGGGTCCTGGGAAACGTCCCAAGGCCCTGATGGTGGGTCAGGAGACCCTTTAGAGAGGGATTGGATTTCCCTGGTTTGTCTGGAGAGACTAAGCAGGTCACGACGGCAAGCTGTTAGTCCAGTGACTAATTTTCAGATCTGTACACAGTGCCTGTCTTTTGTGTGTGTGTGTGTGTGTGTGTGTGTGTGTGTGTGTGTGTGTGTTGTCGTGTTTATTCCTCTGATTTGGTAGTTAGGACAATTTGAACACCTGATCATAAGCCTGCTAGTTGTAACGTTTAATTTTTTTTAACCGTGTGGGGACATCTGGTGTTTTTTTTTTGTTGTTTTTTGTTTTTTTTTTTGTTTTTTTTTTTCCTCTAGGGCTAGGCCCAAAGTTGGTGGCTCAGGGCACATCTTGCTCAGCCAAGGGCCTACATCCTGCTGTGTCTTTTCCACAACCTCTCAGGCTGCAGAATGGCCAAGGTAGGGTTCTGGGCAAGGGCTTAGGTTCCCCAAAACAAAGAGACACATACTGAGATGCTGTCAAAAAGCAAAGTCAGAGAACAATTGGCCAAGGGTTTCTCAGTGAAACTATCAACAAATTACTAACTAGAAATATGAACAGAAATCTCACTGCCTTTTGGCAGCACACTGGTGTAGTTGCATGATAAAGCAAGAGTAAACATAAATTGCCCAACTAAAAGGCCATATTTCTCACAACTTTCTAAAACCAAAAGCAAAATAAAGACATTCCCAAACAAACTGAGAAAGTGGATTGCCACTGGATGTCCCTGCAAGAAATGTAAATGGGAGTCTTTTCAAACTGAAGTAAAAATACTCTGAACAGTAACACATAGTCATACGAAAATAAAGCAAAGGTAAATGCATAGGCAAATAAAATAACAGTATTATAACTTGGTTTGCATTTCACTTATTATTTTTCATAAGATTAAAAAGACAAGTGAATTAAAATAATTATATCTGTTAAAAATGACTTACAGTATATAAAGATGCTTACATCAATGCCATAAGTTATGGAAAATGATGAATGAGTAAAATTTTCATACTCATGTGGCAAAATTCTGAAAATAAATGATGATAGTTGTACAAAAATAGCAATATATTTAACCCTTTACAACCATACATTTAAACATCCAGAAAATGATACCTGCTCTGTGAGATGCATTAAGCTAATTCCAAATATTATGGCTTCATTGAAAGTATGCCTCATGACAGAGTAACATCAAATTATGCATATCAAAGTTTTCTCAATGGCATGGACGTGAAGTTCTAATGCTGTGGAAATTAATGACACTTGAAGCAAATGAAGCATCCACCCAGCCACCAGAGAAATGTCTAGGAAAGTGGCAGAGCTGTCATACTTGGTGTATGGGTGAGAGCCCCAGCCCTCTGTAAAATCATGTGCCCTCTGGAGCATGTTCATGCCTGTTACCCATTTGCTATTGTAGTTTCAAATGACTGGACAAATAATTATTTTTTCCAACGTAAAAATGGAGCGTGCAATCATTCTCCCTCAGCAGACTCCAATCATTACTTCTCAGCTGTGACTCCAGTGCCATGAGATTGGTTGGCAGCCAGTGAGACAAGAAAATATTGATAGATTACTAAGCATCAATTAGCTAGTGGAAAAAATTGAAGTCGGATGAATGGAAAATGTTTAATTTTAAGTTGAAGGAATTGCCAGGCTTGTATTTATTTAATGACCTCAATTTGTATGTAATATATGTCAAATAAAACCTTGAATTTCTTTAGACTGAGTGTGTATTCATCATGTGTGAATAAAGCCACCATATTTCCTGCTTCTTTTCATTGCAGAGTAAATGTAGTATTAAAGTTATTTATTTTTACATTTAAACCTTTCATTTTATGTGTTATGAATGTTTAGTCTGCATGTATGTCTGTATACCATGTTCATACAATGCAAGGCATGTAGAGGCCTGAGAGGACCAAAGCCCTGGAACTGGAGGTGGTTGTGAGTGCCAGGTGTGCTGGGAATCAAGCCCATCTTCTCTGGAAGAAAGGCCTGCTGTCTGTGAATCCATCTCTGCAGCCTCTTATTAAGATTTATTAAGTGAAAGTGAGAAAGAACTACAGAGTTTGTGGAACATCAAGGGATGAATGTCAGCAGTCATACTTCTCAAATCCCTTTTCTAAATTCTTACATTTGGATAAGTCGCAGTATTTAATGAATAAATGCTCCATGACCACTCTCTTGCATCAGTCTAATTTCACCTGCATTCTAATTTTTACACACATCCCACAGATAAATGCAGCACTCATTGTAGAAGCTCCTTTTTGCAGTAGACTGAGATCAGTACAAGGAAGCTGCAACTAATCAAAATGCAGAGAACAAGTGACAGTGGGGTGCCTGTACCCAGTTAATACATTTCCAACACACCCCCTTCACCTAAGGCTCAGGGGATGTCACAGAAGAAGGCACGCAAAGATAGTGAGAGACAGAGGACCAGGATATTAGCTGTGAGATTGTCCATTCTATCAAAATGGAGGAGAGTAGGGAAAAGGTGGTATGATCTGGGAGGAGTTGGGGGAAGGAGTGTATTGTGAATATAATCAAAATGTGTTGTATGAAAGAATCTAAGAATTAATAAAATGCTTATTATTAACAGTAAAAAATACACTTTCAAGTCACAAAAACAAGTTGCACAGCCAACTAAGATTTTCACATAAAATCCCAGAAGACACACATAAGTATTTAGCATCCATGAATTTTTCATGATGAAATACATTGAAAAATAAATTACTGCTACACATAGGAATCTAACATTTATAATATTGAGAACAAAATCCACACACAATGTGAGTAAAAACTATTATTATTCCATTTCTATAAAAGTAAAATCAGACTAAAAAGACATAATTTAATCTCAGGAAATGGTTTACTTTAAGAAAGCCTGGGATTCAAGTTGGAAAGCATCAAGTGTTGTTTCAATGTTTTAGTTAAGATCTGTTTCTAGTCTGAGTGATATTACAGTTTTATTGACATAATGGAAAATGCATTGAGCCATACACTTACAATTTGTGCACTGTTTTTCTATGTATTTCCACATAACATGGATAGAAATTATGATAGACAATTATTGTATATGTCATTAAGCAAAAGAGACAAGTAGAAAAGAAAAATCATTTATTCCACTTGGTATGGCAGCATTTTGTGATGTATTCCTGTATTGACAATTGTCCCATATTGATAACCTTTGTTTCTTACTTCTCTTAACCAATATTGATAATGTAAGAAGATCTGGAGCTGAGGAGACATCCCTAGCCCTGCAACAGAACACCTGCTGCAGTCTTCCTTTACCCTGTGCCCATATCTCCTATGGACTCACAGTAAAAGTGGCCATCCTACCAAAAGCAATTTATAGACTCAATGAGATCCCTATCAATATTCCTGTGGTGGTGATATTTCAATTGTGCTGAAATGTGATTTTATTTGTATGTTAATAAATAAAGTTTGCCTGGAGATCAGAGGTCATTAGAGAGCCAGGAATAGAAGTCAACAGCCTATAGAATGGGAAATATTTTTTTTTGAATTTTACATCTGATAGAGGACTAATATCCAAAATATATAAAGAACTCAAATAGCTAGACATTAAAAAACAAAGTAACCCAATTTAAAAATAGGGTATAGATACAAAGAATTCTCAACAGAGGAAATACAAATTTCCTCTTAGCCATGAAGGAAATACAAATCAAAACTACTATGAGATTCCATCTTACATCTGTCAGAATGACAATAACACAAGTGACAGCTCATACTGGTGATGATGTGGAATAAGGAGAACACTCATTCACTGCTGCTGAGAATGCCAATTTGGACAGCCACTATGGAAACTGGTTTGGCAGTTTTTCAAAAATATGGCAATCAATGTACATTATTATCCAGCTCTACCTTTCTTGGGCATATATCTAAAGGATGCTTTATCCTACCACAAGGACATTTACTCAACCATGTTCATTGCTGCTCTATTCATAATAGCTTGGAACTGGAAAAAACTTAGATATCCCTTAACAGAAGAATGCATAAGGAAAATGTGGTATGTTTACACAATGGACTATTACTCAGATGTCCATTAAAAAAACATTAAATTTGTGGGTAAATGAATGGAACTAGGTAAAATATTCTGTGAGGTAACCCAGACCCATAAAGATAAATATAGTATGTATTCAATTATATGTAGATATTAATGTAGGGGACAGGAAAAGGGAAGATCAAGTGGGAAATAGGAGGGGAGGTGGGTTTGAGGAAGGGAATTCAGGGAGAAATAGATAGAATTGAGGGACATTTGAGGGGTGGTATAGAAACCTAGTACAGTGGAAACTTCCCATACTATATAAGGCGAGCCTAGTGAAGTCTCCAAATAGTAGGAGAGACTGAATCTTAACTGATCATCTCTTGTCATCAAATGAAGCTTCCAGTACTGGCACTTGGTTATGTCTAATTGAACTGTTGGCCAAAGAGATCCCATAGAAATCCCCAAACAACTCAGACTGTTGCCAGGACCATAGGTTGCTCTCCACAAACTGACAGCAAGGTTCCATAGCTGAAGATAATACCCCTAGAACTCATTGAACATAGAGAGGGTGAGCTGGTGTCTACATAGAACCTTCACCCTACATTCTAGTGTCTTTGGTATGGGAAGGTACTCTGAAGGTTTTCAAAAGAAAAACAAACTTCAAGCTGGTCACTAACTCTTTGATTTACAATGGTATCATGCCAGCAAGATAAGCTGATGCAATGGTGGCATAAAGCTTGTGGGAATAACCAACAAACGTCTGATTTGACTTAAGCTCCTCTCCATAAAATAACAAAGAGTCAGAGACTAGATAGTTCATAGACATAGGGTATAACTAAATACCACTGGTTAAAAAAAAAAAAAGTAGTGATAAAATGACTCAATGATATTCTGCTATACTCATAGATTAGTGCCTTATTCAGCTGTCATCAGAGAAGCTTTCTTCTGCAGTGGATGGGATAAATACAGAGACCCATAGCCAGACATTATACAGAGAAAGATGTTGGAACACACATCTCTAAATGGGATATCTCCATCAAATCCCTCCCCTCAGAGCTCAAGGAACCCCGTGTATGAAGAAGAAAGATTGTACGAACCAGACAGTATGGAGGATACCAGGAGAGCAAGTACCTCTAAATCAACTGAACAAAGCTTATATAAACTCACAGAAACTGAAGCAGCAAACACAGCCTGCATGAGTCTGCACTAGGACTTCTGCATATATATTACAGCTTTCAGTTTAATATTTTTAATTGCCTTCTCTTGGACTTTTTTCCTTTTGTTGGTCTGCCTTGTCCAACTTTGATGTGATAGTTTTTGTTTTATCATATTATATTTTATTTTGTTATGTTGTATTATTGCCTCTTAGAAGCCTATTCTTTTCTGATAAGAGACAGGAAGGGGGTAGATCCAGATGGAAGGGAAGGTGGGAGGAATTGAGAGGAGTAGAGGGAGGGGAAACTGTAATCAGGATATATGGTATGAGCAAAATAAAAGAATCTATTTTCAATTAAAAAATAAAATAAATGTAAAAAGCTTGTGATAGTACAAGTTTACAATCCTAATATTGAGTAGACAAAACAGCAAGTTCCTCCGGGCTCTCAAGCCCAGCAGTCTAGCTACTCTGTAGTTTCAACCCTCTGAGAGTTTCTGTCTCCAAAAATGGTAGATGGTATCTGAGGAATGATTCCTTAGGTCATTCTCTGGCAGCCACAGATGTACAATCACACACACACACACACACACACACACACACACACACACTTAAAGTACATGAACATGCACACATGCACATACACACCTACGAAGAAAATGTGTGACAGTTGTATAACTTGGTCTGCTTATGAAATGCCTAGCAGTGGGAGCAGGGGCTCTCCCTAATGTTTTGGCTGACATTTGGAAACCAATTCCTCATAGTGGGTTGCCTTGCCCAGCCTTAATACAAGAGGGGAAGCTTAGTGCCACCTCAACTTGATATGTCATGCTTTGTTGATACCCATGGGAGGCCTGAACAGAAACAGAGGAGGAGTGGATTTGGAGGGAAGGGGGTGGGGGTGGAGTGGGAGTGGAGGGGAGGCGGGGGAAGGGAATGGGAGAAGAAGGAGAGGAAACTGCAGCCAGGCTGTAAAATAAATAAATAAATAATAATAATAATAATAATAATAATAAAGAAACTGTCAACTCCAAGAACCCTGCCTGTGACACCCGGAGAAAAGACTTCTCTCCCAATTTGGATATCTTGGGAGATAAATTTGATATGACCATTCCTTGTATTTTGTTTTTATCATTTTAAATATAAGTTGTTAACACTTTTATGGGCAAAGCTGAGAGAGATTTATAACTTCTCTGTCTCTTGTTCTGGTCCAAGATGTAAATAATTCTCATTCCTTATGCTATTTTCAGTCTCCAAGCTTTTTAGTAGAAAAACAAGCAACATGACCTAAGATCCCAATAGCATCCATCATACCGCACACAAAACCCTGAGATCGTAGTAGGTAACCTCTAGAATTCTAAAAATCTTTTCCATTTACATTTGAATGAAAATACTTACCTGTTGCTTTTTAACTTCCTGTTTGTTTGGTTGTTTTTTGTTTTGATTTTTAATTGTATTTTAAAGTAACAGTTCCTGCTGCTCTTTATTTCTTTTTCAGTCTTGACCATTTTTGCTCCTGGTCATTTCATCATCTGCCCTTGCTGTCTGTGGTTCTGAAGAAGCTGAGGACCACTGGAGCTTTCTGACCGCATAGATTATTGTCCTTTGTTGTCTCCAAAGGCAAATTTAAATGCTCCTTTCCATTTCCTTTCAGGTCTTTGAAGTTCATGTTCTTCAATCTCTGAGCTTTAATTCATGAGTCATGAATACAGAAGAGTAGCAAACAACTTCCTAATGGGCCTCTTTCTGGCTCTTTATTATCTCATTGTCCTACAGAGGCTTGTCCTCTGAGGTATTCATCTCTCTCCACCCCATTATTTAGGTTTAGACAAGTTTCACTGATACTCTTGCTAATTTTTTTTTTTGCCATATCTGAGATTCTGCAAATTCCTAGAATATGTCTTATTTTCTAGTAGATGGTGGATAAGACTAACTTTCAATCCTTTTCATCACTGATAACTTGAACTTTAACAGGAAGACTCTATGCTTCACAACCCAAGATTAGATTGGCATGAACAACTTCAGGTCCTAATACCAATGAAGATGTGAGAGGTCCAATTCAGATGCTCAAATGCTTGCTCCTAGAAAGCATCTGAGCCAGGATGCTTATGGAACCTCCTCCTTCCTGGCTTTACAGTCCTCTTACTTTGACCTAACAGAGTATTACACACACATGCACAAGCAACTCTTGTCCCATTTCCAATGCCTGCTTGGCCTATGCCACCTCTTCCCCGGATACAACACATTCGTCTAAATCCTTCCTTCACTTATTTAAGGCCTTCAGTAGAGTCTATTTAATTGTGAATTTCAGATTACCAATGTAGAGTCCTCTCAGAAGCTAATAATAGATTGATGTCATAGTTTCAGGTATTGTCACAAATTTTATTTTCCATTTTTCTTTTACTGAAAATAATTTTTTTCATATAATATATTCTGATTATAGTTTCCCCCTCTATACCCTTCACCCAACTTCCTCTCCCACCCAAATCCATATCCCTTCTCTCTTTGGTTAGAAAACAAATAGGCATCATATATATATATATATATATATATATATATATATATATATATGGGGTTGGAAAAGATGGCTCAGAGGTTAAGAACTCTGGCTGCTCTTCCAGAGGTCCTGAGTTCAATTCCCAGCAACTACATGGTGGCTCACAATCATCTGCAATGAGATCTGGTGCCCTCTTCTGGAATGCAGGCACACATGTAGGCCGAACACTGTACACAAAATAAAAAATTATATGTATATATATATATATATATACACACACATATATATAATAAAAAGAAAGATAAATAAGAAAGATAAAACAAAATCAAATAAAAAGAAAAAAAGCCAAAGGAAAAAACACAAGAAACACATATAGATCATATAGATGCAGACACAAGTTTACACACAGAAATCCCATAAAACACAAAACCAGAAATCATAATATACATGCAAAGGACCTGTATGGTTTGCAAAAATGCTTTGACGAAACATTATGAGACAAAGAACCTCCAAAAATGTGAGTGAGTTTATTTTGGTTGACAATCACCTGCTAGCCATGGAACCTGCCTTCAAGTGCAGTTTGTATAGACTGACTTTCTTGGAGAAAACTGATTTTTCCTTTGGGGGCAGTTGTCAATTGGAGCTAGCTTCTGGGTTAGGGATGGGGGCTTGTGTCCATTTTCCCTGTCTGAACTGGGACTCCACGTGGTGCAGGCTCTGTACATGCTGCTATAGTCTATGCGAGATCATACGTATGCCTGTCCTGCTGTGTTTAGAAGTCATTGTCTTCTTGGTTCCCTCTATCTTCTCTGGCTCTTACCATCTTTCTGCTTCCTTTTACACAGAGTGCCCTGAAACCTGAGGGTAGGGATTTGATGGAGACCTCCCATTTGGCGTGCTGTGTGTATCCAAGGTGTTTCTCCCCCTGACCCTCCGACTCTCTCTCTCCATAATGTCTATATGTATTTCCACCTACTTTTGGAGGATGCCTCTCTGATGATGGCTGAGTGAGTGTTTTATATCTTCATCTTTAACTTAAACTTCTTACAGCCTGTACATGAGTGTATGCATTTGTGTATGTGTGTGATGTGTGTGCATAGATGAACATTCATTGAAACATAAGTATAGCCTAAGTATAGTCATTTTAAACACATACAGCAACATTAAGCAGGTGAAACTTAAAAAACAAAACAAAACAAAACAAAAAATGTAGCTTTCTGACATCTTAAATAATGACAGAAAAAAATCAATCAACATAATTTAGAGGAAAAGCCAAATCTTCCTCTAATATTTACTCATAAACCATAAGCTATTATGAACATGTAGCTGGAAGTTTTCCAGTGTCTTGCCTGGCCTGCAGTCAGGACAAATCTCTCCCACTCATGTCCCCAAGTAAACACACAGAGGTTTATATTAATTATAACTACTCAGCCATTTGCTCAGGCTTATTACTGACTAGCTCTTACATTTAAATAGACCATAGTTCTTAATTTTCTCAGGATCCCCATAAGATTGCCAGCACCCTCAACCAGCAGGAAGTAGTATGAGAAGCCATGCCCAAATTCCCAAAATATTGTTTATAATTTTTTTTGTTTAAAAGGGTTGATTATAAATGCAATCTCTTTCTAAAGAACAAAAGGGATATAGATATGATAGGATAAAGAGTAACAACTTGTTTAAAATGTTTTACATTGCTGTGGGTTTTAGTTTATGGATACAAATTTAAAGTTAATTTTGTTATACTATATATATAGTATAACAAATATATATATATTCCTACTCTTTTTTTTTTTTTTTTTTTTTTTTTTTTTTTAGAGTTAGAGATTGATCTTTATTCAAAACTCTGATCTACCAAGTTAGCGTTTTCCACCAACTCGGGGAGCAGAGACCTTCACAGGCTTTACAATCTTTTGTTTAGGTGCTGCTTTGGTAGAGGCCTTGGCAGCAGCCATTGCTGTCTTCTTAGATGCCTGCTTAGCCTTTTTTGCTTCCTTGGCAGCCCTGATAGCCTGTTCCTGCTGAGCTTTCCTAACTTCGGTTTTCTGATTCCTCTTGGCCATTATACCAGCAAGAGATGCACCAGTGATAGCCCACTGGAATTTGATTGCACGGCGGGTTCTTTTCTTTTGAATTTCTTCCGACTGGCTTTTCTTGTGTTTTCTTCTGTAGAGGACAGTCCAGTTTATCTGCCAAGGATTCCTTTTGGAAAGAAATGCGGACTCGCATTTTGCATTAAGAAACTGGAAAACCTTCCCATCGGTCCTGGCGTAGCACCACCCGTGCCTGGGGTAGATCTTGTAGCGGCTGAAACTGCACAGCTCGACCTTCATGGCGAATGCTGCTGGCCAGCAGGAGGGAAGATCATATTCCTACTCTTGTTTAAGGTATTATGTTTATGTAACTCACTTAAATTGTAATAAATAATTAAGAAATACAGATTAATAATTAGTCATCTATGATAATCAAACTTATAGTCATGTTAGTTAAGTTTTCTAGGTATACATAGATATAATTCAATTAGGTAGGTAATCTTCAAATACTTCAAAGACGTACAGAATATGACATTTAGAATGTTCTAAAAAACTTAGAATTTTCTGGACAATGAGACATGTATACTCCTGGTAGTACCAATTACTTCAAGGAGAATGATGGGCATTGAATAAACTCATTATGGAGTTTGCTTTCTTTGTGGCAAATGTTAGCCAGTGGGTAAAAAATTGCCCTTGTGTTGACTGATTGGCAGTATGTTGTATAAACTGGACTTGCAGGACCCATAGGAAAATGACCACTGAACTTTGCAAGATGAGATGGTCCTTCAGGTTCCTGCTTTGCAGAAGAGACTGCCAGATATTCTACAGGACACAGGAAAAATGACTGAGGGACTCTACACCTATGCGCTGGAAATGGATGCCCAAACATCGCACAAGAACTCTGGGTGACTGTTCAGGCAGTGAGCTGTCTCTGTCATTCTATATTTTTGGAAGTTGTTTACAATGATCTTCCTATTTGCTTAGGTAATATATTCTTCTGGGGGTTTCTGAGGGAGTTGAAGATTATATAGTTGCAGTTACAGTTTTCTTTGTTAACAGTTTCAGAAAAGCAACCCACTAAGAGGAGATATAAAATATGCAGACTTGAAACACAGCATAAGATAGTTTTCTCTTGGTAATATAATTTAGGATAGAAAAGGATTAGGTACATTTAGGACTAACCAAAATAGGATAGATAATGGAATATTTTCTCTGAATTTGTCAAATGCCAATGGACTAGACATTGTTGATATATTTATTGCTTGCATATATTGTATGTAATTATTATACTTATTGTATACAGTTTTTCTTGTATTAGTTATAATTTTATTTTATTTTGTATTTGTGCTTCAATAAATAAATAAAGCTTTCCTGAAGATAAGAGGAAAAAGCCAGCTATTATATGTAAACACAAAAGTCAGGCAATGGTAGCATACACCTTTAATCCTGTCACTTGGGAGGCAGGGGATCTGTCTGGATCACTGTGAGTTCAAGGCCACACTGGGAACAGAGCCAGGCATAGTGATACATGCCTTAAATTCCAACACTAGTTAACTATGGAGGTCTGGAGGTCTATACAGACAGACAGAAAGTGACAGAGCTGGGCAGGAAGAGAAAGTGATATGTGGGCCCCAGCCCCGACTGTGAGTGGCTGCTGCCTTGCTTGTGGACCTTGACTATAAGTCCTTCCTATTCAGATTCCCTGCTGGTTTCCTTCTCACCTGATGATCACCATCACTGGAGAGCTCACCTGAGGTTCTTTGTTTATTCCTGTATCCTGCATTTGGTGTAAACAACTTAGATGCAAGAATGTAGAACTTGTAGGGAACTTCTGCCCTCCAGGGATCCTCCATTGTGCTATAAGCCTGTATTTGGCATTTGGCATTCAGCTGTGGCAAATGACTCACTGTCTCTTGTCTCTTATTTTCTAATCCGCAGCCCCTTGCTAGGACATGGTGAACGGGTATTGGTAACGTGGGCGTTACCACAACAGTGATGTAACTGGACAGAGAGCAAATCAGATGGCAAAACACCAAGGCATATAGGTGTGGGTAGACAGGAAGTATCTCATTTTTTTGGAAGCTGCTGAGTTGGTGAGGTGAGGTTAGCCTATGGCTGTTGTTATTCCTCTGATTTCTCTCAGGTTTTGACCTCTATATCTGGCTCCAAGTTTTCTATTAAGATCATTTAGAAATTCATCTACATGAACATATGTGCAGTAATACTTTGACATAGTAATAAAATAATTATTAATAAAATAGTACATGTAAATACTTGGATCCATTTCAGAAGCACCGAGAAAGTCTTACACCGAGAAAGCCTTAAAACACACAGAGCAAAGTAAATTCTCCCTGCTGCCTCAATGTGTGTTTCACTTTACACACGAAAGGGTTTCAGTTTCTTTCAGTAGCTTTTGAAATGAACGAGTAACATTTATTCTCATGCCTCTTCAGTGTTGTGGAGAAACTCAGTTCATTTTTATTTCAGAGCAGGCCTTAAAGGATACCCAAGTCTGCAGTGTTTGGAAACTGACAAGGCCTAGCCTTCTGAATACAACCCAACTTTTCTTTAAAGGATAAAAATAATTAAAAAAAGAAAAAGAAAAGAAAAGAAATCAAAACTCCTTGAGCAATCCAACAACATATCTCAAATTTTAGAAGTTGTATATATTTTAGTTTAGACATTTAGGAGTCATTACTATCAACTCCAATGGCCTTTCTCTTCCTGTCTATTGGTTGAAATATCTCTTTCCAGGAATGCTATCCTTGTCACTCTCCTTACACCAGCTTCATTTTTAACAATTTGGAATTCAATCTTCTTCCTCCACAGATCAAAAGGTAAGATTCTTGTCATGTATTAAGGTTTGTCTAGAAAAACAGGGGCAGACAAGAGCTAGGATCTCATGGTTAGGACTCAGTGTTAGACTTCCTGGTGTTCCTTTGTCTGTGGTGATCCCATTCTCTATGGCTTACAGCCTGGTGTCTGCTATTTACTGAGGACATCAGAAGGAATGTTGATTTTGAGAGAAAGCATTAGAAATATTACTAAAAATGCAATGTATTTGTGGGATAACAGCGATGAGAATTAAAAGTGGATGTTTGTACCTCCTGCTTTCAAATCTTCTCACATCTCTTGCAAATACTCTTCAGTAATCTTACAAAAACACTCAGTCTGCAATGGATAAAAAATATCCTGACCCTGAACTACAGAAAGTCTGAGAAGCTCAGAGAAATAAGATATCTGGCGAGCCAGCTAACCCCTCGGGACTGCAGCTTCCCTATCTCTTAAAGTGGAAAGAATGAATCCCACCCTGTTTTCTTATCACCCTGTGAATTCTAGATGCATTTACATATTTATAAGCCATTTGTAAGTTATAGGAGTGCATATAAACACACAAGCATCATATTCTAAGTAATTATCCTCTGGAAAGTAGCATGGTATCTCAGCTATAAGAAACTTAGTGTATCTTAACTACTCCAAAGTGTTGGCTTTATAAATCAATGTAAGAGCAGAAACTGCCACCAAGAAGAAATAGATCAGAAACCTCCCAGGAAATACAGGGATTCCAAGGCAATTCACTGACATGTTGTCAGTGCAGTTTCTCTGCCTGCTAATGCAAGGGTCATTACACCTACCACGCTTCAGTTTATAGTGTCAGGTAAACAAAGCAAGGTAGTAAAGTATCTTGGGTGTATTGCCTGGCATGTGGAAAATACTCAGTGTAAGCTAAACTGCAGTCTTTAAATTCTTTTCACATGTAGAGGAAACTACTACAATGTTGATATGCAGTTTCTTGTTTAACGCTTAAGAAATCTAAGCAGGCAAGCATAGCCCCTTCTATAAAATGAACAAACTAAATTTCAATAAATACAAACATTTTCCCACAATTGCATCACTACTTTAAATCCCTGTCAATTTATAAGTTTTGTTCTCCCCACATAAAACTTAGTCTTTTTCCCCCAGGGAAGACAGAACTTTATTTATCAAGGAGCAAGAAGCAAACTACCACACGAGCTTATTCATACGCAGAATTTATAAAGACTGAACTAACAGAACTAGAATGTAGAAGAGGTTAGTAAAGGCTGAGGAAATTAGGAGGAGGAATTTTGGTGGAGAAACTGATCAAAGGAAACACAATTTCAGTGAGATAAAATGTCTTCCAATCCTAAGAATAAAATTCACAGGCAAAATTTGAGAAGCATTGTCATCTTTAACATCAATATAGTAGGGGACCTTTTGCATTAAAAACAAGCAAACAAAAACAGCACCCACAGAAGTCATGACATGTAGAAAAGGAAGCATAGAGTCGCATTTGTCCACTTACCAATTTGAAGTGGGCTCCTCATGCTGGTGGTGGCCACCTGTGCTCTTTATCTGAGAAGCTTTTTTAAAAATAATTCTCTTACTATGCTGCAAAGAAAAAAATGGAAGAAAAAAGAAAATGAAATGATACTTCAGCCTTTGGAGTTCCCATACCTTTGACTGGTTTCATAAACTTTTAAAACAATACTAGAGATTAGCCTATTTCATGGGGTTGGTATTTTCCATTTTAAAGGCAATGCATTGCCATATTTATCCAGAACATGGACTTATACTTATCTCTATCACCAAGGTATATCTTAATTTTTTTATTACTTTGAGGAATAAGGCAAGAACACCAGAAATGCAAGACCAACCTGAGCTACCATGTATGCCCATCTTTTTTTTCCTTTTAAATCAAATATGTTTTGTGGAAACAGGGTCAAACTATTTAGTCCTGGTTTTTCTAGAAGATATATAGAACATGTTAGTTTCAAACTCAGAATTCAGCCTGCCTCTCCCTCCCCTAGTGCTGAGATTAAAGGCATGCCAAAGGTCTCGAAATGTGTTATATCCACCATCGCCATTTTTTTCCCTATGTATACTGCTGCATCATTCCAAAGTACATGATAACTAGTGAACCATTCTATTCACATGTGCTTATACAATTAGAATTGGGGGAACATTTAAGTGTTACTTCATATGCAGGATTTCAATTATCACACTGAATTACTATTGTCTACTTTAACAGGTTTTGCAATGTTATAATTTAATGTGAGGTTAATTAGTATCTACAAACATTTTCTACTATCACTATTGAATGTTAAAATTGATTTTACTTGTATTCAATACCTAATCAAGAAATTTTAACAACACAGGAAAGATACAGTCTAACCAATATGCTAGTATGATTCATCTTGTTTTCACTACTCCAGAGACCCACCCTACCATTTCATATGTTTCCCTGCAAATTCAAATGTTATCTGGAGCTATCCTTTTGAAAGAAAACATCCAGGTGGCCTATACCACAGCACCTTAGCTTTGGTTATGTCTGGAAATCTATTGTCCTGAAAAGTTTATTCTTTCCAAGAGCACATGCGAAAACATTTAGAGAATTCATGATGCAAGTGTAGGAATAAAAACAAAACCCGAGAAAACTTTAGAACAAATGGAAAATATAAACTATATATAGACATGTATGTGCATGTTCCAAATATGAAATATGAAAGGGGACCCCTAACTATGAGGAAGAGTTTGAGATAACATCTTACAGAAGGAACTCACCTGCTTCCAACTCCTTAGAGTCCAGTTTCTTTTCTACCTAGCCCTTTCTCAAATGTTTCCATGCTTCCTATCCATTTAAAAAAAAAAAAAAAACTTAACTTCATTTATTTCTTCTAGTATCCAACTTCCTACTTCAGGCTTTGATGACCTTCAGTAATGTACCATTTGATAGACAGCAGCTGGATTTTCCTGAAAGAAGGACATTGCTGAGTCTATTTTTGACTCACTGAAGCTCCTGCCTCTACACCTGGCTGTAGTTTCCTAAGCAATTCACCTTCATCAACAACAACACTGGCTCTTTTTCATACATGAGTCCCTCCACCAATATGATCAGATTAGATCTTTAAATCAGAGTTAGAATCTTGCTAGCCTATTCTTATTGTTACAGGTTGTGAAATAAAAGAAGTAGGGAACTGAGCTCTGGTTTCTAATGAAACTTAAGCTTGATGTATCCAACTATCTTTGATCCACCTTTTTCTTGTCATTTATTATGGATTTTATGAGAATTAAGACTGTTTTTCCTCATAGGTCTTATCATCATTTGTTGGGAGCTCCACAACCAAGGAGAATCTTGCTAGTATTCCTATCCCCACAGAAATGGACTGTCTGGAGATAAAGTGCTTTTTTGTGTACTGCAGACACTTTGAAAATAGCTTGTATCAAACTAAATGAGTTCCTGTATAAATAAAGAGCCTGAGACATTGCAGACGGCACTCAGGAAGATATTGGTGTGACAGCTAGAAAGATGCAGTGTGACCCTCTGCAATTGATGCTTTGTATCGAGTGTAAAGTCTAATAAAATGAGCTCCATCATGGAACAAGTGTGCTCAATGAAATCTGTATTAAGCCTAAATATGAGCTCTGACTGGTGCCTTAGTAAAAGGAGGAAAAAGATAAAAAAGAACAAACTACAACTTGAGTCAGATTCATGACACAAAAAAACCTAGGTGTCATATGTATTTTCTATTCTAATCAAAGTGAGAAGAGAAAGAATATTTATATTATATATGTTGCCTTGCTGTGACACTATTTCAAATACACCAAAACATAGCTTTATTTATTTCAAAACCTCTGGCATAAGTTACACGTTGATTCATTTTCAGCACTTTCATAGATGTAGCTCATTAAATTATGCTTGTATTATATAAGCTGCCCTGAGTACACACTGTTAACCTAAAAAGATTGTAGGGTAAGAGGTTATTTTAAATACATTCTATTCCTTCCACATAGATCAATGCAGACAAGCTTCCTAGAGAACTTTTTCTGCAGCTGTAGGAAAAACTTCAGAGTCTGGTAAGGGAGATATGGAGGAAGCAAAGCCACTTCAAGACAATAAACTCAGTTCTGTCTATGGCCTGAGCACTTAACCAGTTGCCTTGGCATAAGCAGTGGATTCTAGTACCCTGATCTTTCCTGGAACACTCCTCACTTGAGTGTGCTGAGGGAAGATTGCTTATTGAAGTTTGATTGCCATCTGTTGGGGAATTGTTTAGTGACAGATAATCACAGAGCCTTCAAAGTCATACATGATGTAGGTCATCCCTTCTATTCCCTACTCTCTATGAGGATGTTGGTATTGACAAGATGGTATACACCCAAACTCTCTTGGCACCAGCTGAGCTGAATGAACAGCTTTGACTGTTGGACAAATTGTCACACCTTGGTCCAAGAATTGTTTTTTTATAACTACTCAATATATAGATTGCAGTTTTCCAGTTCACTGAAAGAAGCTGTCATGGCCACACTAGGATACACAGCATCTTTCAACCTCAGCAGCAGCAACATCCTGAACACACAATGATAGCCATGTTCCTTACATGATGAGTTGGTAGAAATTTCACTATTCTGGAGATCTACAGCCAAGCACCAGGTTGAGTTCCAGGAGTCCAGTCGAAGAGAGGGAAGCGGGATTCTATGAGCTAGAGGCATTAAGATCATTATGGGGAAATCTACAGAGACAACCGAACCAAGCTAGTGGGAACTCATGAACTTTAGACCAACAGCTGTGGAGCCTGCATGGGACTGGATTAGTTCCTCTGCATAAGCGAGATAGCTGTATAACTTGAATCTGTTTAAGGAGCCTCTGGCAGTAGGATCAGGACCTATCCCTGGTGCAAGAGCTGGCTTTTTGGAGTCCATTACCTATGGTGGAATATCTAGCACAGCCTTGATGTAGGGGGAGGGGCTTGGACCTGCCTCAACTGAGTGGAGTGGGCTCTGCTGACTCCCCATGGGAGGCCTTACCTTTTTGGAAGAGGGAAAGGGGGGTGAGTTGGGGGAAAAGCTGGTAGGGAGCAGGAGGAGGGATGAGAGGGAGATCTGTGGTTGGTGTATAAAATGAATAAAAAATTTCTTAATAAAGAAAATAATTTAAAAAACAAAAAAGAGAATTATCTACAATAAAAAATAAATTTCACTATTCTGGTTACCTTCTTCTGGATAGACTTCAAATTATCAATGTGTCCCTTGAAAATATGCATAAGACAACATTTCTAAAACTCCAGCACAAACAGAGCAGTATAGATGAATGAAAAATTGTTCTGGTTTGTGAAGAATAATGAGACCTAAAGTTAAAATGATTTCAACTTCACAAAAATAGGCAGAGCAAACTAAGTGAAAAATCTATTAACATTTTAGTGGATGAGAAATTTAAGTTTCAGCTTGGTGGTGGTAAGGTGTGTGTGTGTGTGTGTGTGTGTGTGTGTGTGTGTGTGTGCGCACACACACACATACATCTTTACCCTAGTGACTAGGTTTTTATTCATTCATTTTTTTATTTTAACAAAATAAATTATAATAAGACAAAACCTAAAATTTTACAAATAGACACATATCTATAGGATCCCCAAGGTGAAGTGTTCTAGGGCAGTAAAGGAGATTTTGTGTGGTACAAAATTTAAATCACCACCTCTGTAGGGAATTCTAGAATTAAGGTTTTTAGCACTGTCATTAATTGGTTGTTTATTGACTTAGTTAGGAAGCCATTTCCTCAGTGAAAAATAAAGAAACAATATGCACATTATATAGTCATGAGAATCAACTCAGATGCTAATGGAAATTTAGAATCAAGCGAGGAACCTATGGCAATAGCTTTTCTCACTTTTGTTAGTGTTTTGTTAGTATTCCTACTACTAGTTGCCCCAAATATAAACCTAAACATCTTTCAGTAAAAGGAATAGAAGAATTCATAGATTTAGCCAAACCACCAAAATTAAACTAAGAAGTCAACAAGCTAAACAGACCTATTACAAATAAGGAGAATGAAATCATAATAGAAGGCCTTCCAGGAAAAAAAAAATGTCCAGGGACAGATTTATTCATAGCAGAATTCTACTAGACTCTCAAGGAAGATCTATGGCCAATCTTTCTTAAACTCTTTAAAAGAAGAAGGAAGGAAGAGAGGGAGCACTCCCAAACTCCTTCTATGAAACCAGTATCATTCTAATAGCAAAACCAGGTGAAGACACAACAAAGGGAAAAGATTATGTAACAACCCCCCCAGCACCAGGCATGAGAAACCCTCCTTTCAGCTGTTGGTCAAGGTTTTCCAGGAAACTCCTAAAACGTACAGCCTACTTCAATTGCCCTCTTCCCTCTGAAGATAAAAGGTAAGTCTGCTAAAGACACCATGCACTTCAGAAACAGGGCTTAGAGGCAGGAGCATGCACATGACTTGGAAATGACCTGAAATGCCTCCACCCTGAGAAGATGCTTTTATGGTACCAGAAGACACCATGCAAGATTCCAAAGGAGGGAAGTGACCAAGGTACCCACGCAATTTTGACACTTTAGAAATGTCAACAACCAGCATAGTACAATTATCATAAGGGTGCAATAATGGTATGCATAGCCTGGCAGTAACCAACAGCTCTCTAACTGGACTTAATATTTACTCAACAAAGGAGAAAACATCCCTGGTACTGGAAACCTAGTCAACTACCCAGGTTTAGTGAAATCATGATTGTTGAGGAGAATCTACAACCACAACTTTACTAAACCAGAATAATCCCTGACTACATTCTAAATATTTGTCCTTATACTCACAGATAAATATAATTCTTACCCCTCATAAAGTAAATTTCTCTTTACTGAAAACGGAAAACATTCACAGAAAACCACAATGAATCAAAATTCAGAGTAACAGAGCCCAGTCTCTATGGCCATACGTACAAAACAACTCCTGTACCCAAGACTTGGGGAACATTATAGAAAGAGTTAAAAGACTGTAGGAGCCAGAGGGTTAGGGAGTTTGCTATGAAACTGTGTCTCCTCATAATGTTGAAAGCTATGTCCATAAAGTCTCACCAATAACATTGCCTAACTATGAGTTGAATGAAGGCAGTAACGATAGATATGTCAAAGTGGATTGGGGAAAGCCCACAAGGGCTAAACCCTGCACAAAGAACTAGAGGCAACTAAGCAATGCCCAGACTTGGGAAAATAATCTGCTTCTAGGAAGAGCATGCTGATTGGTTATCCAATATTGAATGGATAGCCCTGAAAACATATATATATCCAATTCACATCATACAGACCAAGGAGGTTATATTTCAGAATATATATGTATATACACGTATGTTTGTAACAACAATCAGCAAAAAAGAGGCCATCTATTTGAAAGAGAGCAAGTAGAAATATATGGAAGATGTGGAGGGGTGAAAGAGACAGGAGACATTTTGCCATATATAGTTGTGATTTAACAAAATAGAAATTAATAGTCTCATAAATATTAAATTATCTGCTGCCTAATTGTGTGCTTATATTGTTGCTTACTGGTTACATGCGAATAAACACAAGTGCATTTTAAAAATAAAATTTCACAGTCTCTATTATAAGAGATTCTGAGTGAATAAAAGGTGAATTTATAATGTTCATTTTAAAACTTCTCCAGGTGAAATTGATAGATAGTTAGGAACTCTGCGACCTGGAGAAAGATGTTTACCCAGAACAATATATCCAGCATGTGACAATACTATAACTAGAAGCCACTTTGCCAGTATTGATTTATAATAAATTCCTTAAAGTTAGCATGTTATGACTTCAGTCTTTTTATGTGTAAGGCAGTATATTCATAAATATTCATATGTTTAGTGAATAGATCCAGCAAATGTTCACCATAAAATGTATATATTAAGATGAATGTTTTAATGGTATTGCCAAAGGCACAGAGGAATAGTAAACTCAGATCTCACTGGATTGCATATGTTGGTTGAGTCTTTCTGTAGGATAATGTTTCTGAATATAACAGAACTGCCAGGTTATTGCCCATAACCTGTAATTTCAACTCCAATAATTTCAGCTCTAGAAAACTACTTCACATTTATATCCATCATGAGTATGTAATAATGAATATAAAAATATTTATTTTAAGATTTTTTTTTTACTTAAAACATCTGGACAATTCAGTGGAAAATGTCTCATGCACATTATTGCATGAACATTTGATGTTTTTGTAAATTACATCCTTAAAATAATTCCAAATCAGATTTCACAATTTCAGTTTCATTTTTCTCTGTTATGATTCCCAACAAAAACAGAAGTGGACAGGAATCTTCTGTAAAAGCTGACTTCCATTGTGTGCCATGTATCTTCTATGGGCCAGTTATATTAAGGAATAACACAATGATATCTGATCATTCTGTATGAAATATCCAGTCCTCAGTTCTTTGTTGTACAGGAAAACTCACTGTGCCAAACAAAAGATTGACAGCACTGTTTTAACTCACATGATGGATATCTGAGAGCTGAATGCTATCCTGGGACACAGTTTTATAAAGAACCAAAAACTATTGCAACATATGATATTATATAAATTCCTGCCAACATCTTCATGACGGCAATGCAGTTGATAATATGGAGCTGCATAACAAAGCTTCAGGTTATGCTGAACCCCACACATAAACATATTGAATTGAACTTTGCCGTTTACTTTAAAAGTACGCTTTGAAAAATCACTTTTTGGGATACCCTTCAAGCTTCTAACTTTTGAAATACTGATAGCTGTTGATTATTCTTCTGTACCGAAGATGTTTGAAATGGGCTCAACTAAAGAGAGTCCCGCACTGTCATAGGTCTGGTAATTCTAAACAGATAAAATGATAGACCTGTACAGCATGGTCAGAACTGTTGTCTATCTGTTATACAAGGGAGAAGCCAGTGAAATCTCAACTATAAAAAACAAACAAGCAAACAAAAAACAAAGTTTTTTAAAGAGAAAAGTATTGACTACTGGACTTTTTAAATTATGGAAAAATTACCTTTAATATAACTGTAGCTTGCACAGTCCATAGAATTATATAAATATTCACTTAGTGTATTTATCTAGCTAAAGATAAGCAAAAACCCAAAGAACTCTGATAAACAGGGACTTACTTCAAAATCTTTGAGTGACTGACATATTAAAAAATATCATGAAAGACACAAATATCTCCTATTCCAATCCATAGTCATTTGCTTGAGATTGTTGTCCTTTTGTTGTGACTAGCATATGTTTATCATACACGTTTCATTGACATTTCATGCCCATACATGCATCTTTTCATATTTGTCCTCATTACACTGTTCTTTTTCTGTTGCTCACACTCATCCCCTTCTGCTTTCTACCTAGCCCTCCTCGATTTTTACATCTTTCTTCCAAATTTACTCTCTATTATTTTTAACAATGTGTATGTGGGTAGGAGGGTATGTGCACACAGGTGCAGGTGGTCCATGGAGGCAAGGTTATCAGTTTCCTTAGAGCTAGAGTTAAAAGCATTTGTGAGCTTTCTGATGTGGGGACTGGGGACTGAATTGTGTTCTTTTGGAAAAGTCATTAACCATTCAGCCATTTCTCCAACTTTTCCATATCCCTTTTGTTTTCTTTTTTTCCCCTTTGCTTTCTTCCTCTACCTCCTCCCCAGAAACCCTCCACCCCTGACTGAGTTGCATTAGGGTTGCTTACTGGATCCTGACTGAGATTATTTGTAGGAGCATGAGTGTCTTACCAGTGGTTCATCACAAAAGAAAAGTAGCTCCCTCTCCCTCAAGTGCCCATTCAGAGTCTATTAGATACTTAAGGAGGAATAGGGGTCTAATGATCTCTTCTTCCATTAGATAGGTCCATACATCCATGTGTGGAGGCTCATAATATCCCCTCAACTCCATAAAAGGGTACTGATAGAGCTATTGTTGAGTAGATACTGTGTATGTACTCTCCACTACGGTGGGATTAAGAATGCAAAGGAATGTTCCCAAGACAGCTTTCTCTATCTCACTCCACAACAGGCTGTCACGCGTTGTTTATACTATCATCTGTGATATACCTTGAGCCTTGGAAGAACTGATATAGAAATCCAATCAGTGTTTGAGCATTCAACAATATCACTCCTTAGGCTGCTACAAAAAGGAGCATCTTTGCCGATGGTGATAGTAACACTAATTTGTGAATATAAACACCATTATTTGGGCAGTAACTTGATAAGCTGAGCATATCCTGTACAATTAGCCAACTATATCAATAACTTTCCTGCTAGGACCTATAACTTCCCTAAGCCATGAGCTTTTGCTCAGGGTTAGAGTACTAGACAGACTCCCTTCTGTGAAGCAGATCTCAAATCTGCTCAGAAAGATTTGTTGCTCGCACATCAGTGGCCATGTCTTGCCTGGTGGGTTGGTAAAATAGTATTCAGTGTCCAGAGTTGAGTAACAGTGTTGATGACAATCTTCCCACAGTAACTGGCACAGCACCTCCATGCACTAAGAGTTAGTCAGTGGGGAAAAAATTTCTCTCCCGGTCCCAGCTTGATTTCTCTATGTCTGCAAGGTAGCCCACTCTGAGTATCTGAGTATTCTTTAATAACCTATGGCTTGTGGAAACAGCTTCATCCAACCACATAGGATATTTCTGTTTAAACATTTCTTTCAAATTCATATATATTTTCACTAGTCCTTTCTGTACTCCCTCCCTCTTCCTCCTTGCACTTCAGTCCAATTAATACTGCCTCCCCCAGTTCCATCCCTTCCACTTTTTTTTTTGAGGTCCCATTTATTTATTTATTTATTTATTTTACACTTTTCAGCAAAATTTATTTTACATTTCTTTTTTTTGTGATATATATTTTTTATTTTATAATATCATTCAGTTCTACATATCAGCCATGGGTTCCCCTGTTCTCCCCCCTCCCACGCACTCCCCTTACCCCCAGCCCACCCTCCATTCCCACCTCCTCCAGCCCTTCCACGTTTATTTACATATTTTCCTTTATCCATCATCTCTCTTAACACCTATTTTCTTCCCTCTCAAGGCCCATTTCCAGTTTCCTGGCCTCTATACACATACATATATTCCCACTTAAATGCGCACATACAAAAAAAAATGGTAGCTATGATCTACATGTGAAAGAGAATAAATATTTGATGTTTCCCTTTCTCCTTTTTTTCTTTTTTAAAGATAGGTTCTCACTATACAGCCTTGGGTTGGCTTAGAGTTCATTATGTAAACCAGACTGGCCTTAAACTCACAGATTTGCCTTTACCTCCTGAGTGCTGAGACTAAAGGCATTGTGCCACCATGGGACTTTCTTTATGGTCTTGTATTACATCATTTAATATAATGTTTCCCAGCTCATTAATGTCCATCAAATTTCATAATTTCCCTTTTTACAGATTAATAAATGGCATTGTATATATTTAACATGTTATCATTATCCATTCAACAGGTGATGGACATCTACCCTGATTCCATTTCTTAGCTAATATTAAGAGCACAACAATACATGGATGAGCAAATACCTCTGTAGATGGATATAGAATCCTTTAGGTATATGCCCAGGACTCATACACCCAGATCATATGGTAGACCAACTTTTAGTTTTTTTTGAGAAAACTTCTTATTGATTTCTATAGTGGTTAGACTAGTTTACACTTCTAACAATGTGCTTAAGGGGCTCTGTGGAATGGTACCACCCACACTTACAGGAAGATGCCAACTTAGACTAACAATCTAGAAACCCACTTAGAGACATATTCAGAGATGTGTCTCCAATTAACTCTAGATTCTATTCCAGTTGGCAACCAATATAAACCATTAGTTTTATTATTGCCTTTTTTTTCAGCCCCACAATCAAGTCAGTGACTGGATACCAGGTCATGACCCACAGTTCATGAAGCTATGGTACAAGACTGGAAAGAAGACTCAGCAATTAAAGACTATGCTCACAACCAAAATACTAAAAAACAAAAGTGGTACAGAGGACAAATGAAGATGAATATTTTGGGCATCTGGTGATGATGTCAACCATGTGAAAAATAGGCTAGTGGTTTACTAGAAACTTTTTAGTACCAAACATGTAGTACCAAAGCCTATCCATCTTTGTAAGAGCTTCCTAGGTATTTCGGAGTAAAGTTATAATAATAGCAATATTTTGTTATGTAATTGCCTATCACTTAACTAGGAAATGTGGATCCAAACCTGTTCAAGTCTTAGAATTGTGAGTTCATCACAATTATGTTTATTTTGGTGTTATATTTATTATAAATATTAATAGATTGTGTGTATGTGTGTGTGTGTGTGTGTGTGTGTGTGTGTGTATTAGGCTGATGTTGGAAGCTTAGACCAAAGAAATTTTCTCAGAATATACTCCAAAAATTAAGGAGGAGAGGAGGGGAGAAAGGAACGAAAGAATGAAGAAATAAAGGGGCAAATGAAGAAAGGAAGGAAAGACAGACAATAGAACAGCTTTGATACAAGAAAGACAGACTTCAATGTTCCAAACTCCATCTAATATAATCTTTAGTATCACAGAAATGATAAAGGAGATGGTTTTCAAAAAAATCCAAAATCAGAACAATAAGATGACAGCAAATATAAAGACTGCTTAGTACAGAGAAGAAAGAATAAGAAATTGAAAATGTGGCCATGTTTCAGAAACCAAATTATACAGAGCTATAAGAAAGAAAAAAAAACAGGCTGAATTCAAAGGAATGAAAATTGGATTAGCTTGAGATATTTTAGCAGTTGCCAGGGAAGACTGAAGATAAAAGTGTAATGTCTTCAAAAACTCTGAACCCAGAAAATAAATGTACAAAAGTATTTTATGACATTTTACCTGGGAACTGACTGTTCTTTCTGAAAAGAAAATTGTTAAAAAATAAAGTCTAGCAAAATGAAAAATAATATAGATAAATATACAAAATCCATGAAACACTGTTAAGCACATTTGTTACCGTTATGCTTTATATGGAAATATATATGAAACATCATATACAAATTATTAGTAGTAAGAAACAATGTATCTTAATTGAGAATTTAATAAGGCCTGTGGAAGATAAAGCATGCTGTTTTGCTTTTCTTGGACATAGGGACTGATTCTAAATAATTGCAAGTGTTGGTAGAACCACAGAGCCTGCATGGGGTTGTGCTAGGTCTTTTGCATATATGTTATGGTTGTGTAGCTTAATGATCTTGTGGAGCTCCTAACAGTGGGAGTTGGGGGTGTGTCTGACTCTTTTGCCTGCTCTTAGGACCCTCTTCCTAAGGGTCCTACTACTGGGTTGCCTCACCCACCCTTGATATAAGGGTGTGTGCCTAGTATTATTGCATCTTGTTATGCCATGTTAGGCTGCTATCTTTGGCAGGCTGTTCTTTTCTGAAGGGAAACAGAGAAGGAGTGGATTTGGAGGAGAAGGAAGGTGCAGAAGAACTGGGAGGAATGCAGGGAGAGGACACTGTGGTTGGGATGTATAGTATGAAAGAATAATAAATACATTAAAAATAATCAAAGGTATAAGTCAACCAAGACTTGTTGGCACTGGGCTAAAAATCCCACCTGGAGAGGCAGGAGTAACAGATCTTTAAGAACCTGAGGACAGAATGTCCTATATAGTGAGTTCCAGTCCAGGCAGAGACACTCAGTGAGACCCTGTCACTCAAAAACCAACAAAGTGCCAGGTGGTGGTGCACACCTTTAATTCCAGCACTCAGGAGTCAGAGGCAGGCGGATCTCTGTGAGTTCGAGGCCAACCTAGTCTACAGAGTGAGTTCCAGTAATGGCACAAAAATACACAGAAAAATCCTGTCTGGAAAAAAACAAAAAAAAACAAAAAAAAAAAACAAACAAAGTATAAGTAAAGTCTGAAAGACTGCTACCAACAGAGTATAACAAGGCAAAGAAATTGTGGATCTGTACAACATATTAACAGAGCAAAGAACATTCCATTAATTCCACAAAGGCATAGAGATAAGAGGGGGAGAAAGGAAGCATTTCAAGTGAAAAGAAAAAAAGGGGGATCTAAGCTTCAGTAGCAAAAGAACTTCTAAAAATGTGATACCACTGCAATGAGAACATGCTTCATTAAATTACCCCCTTTAAAAGCAAGAGTCTCAATTTCAGGAAAGAAATGAATCCAGTTTAAAATAGGCAACCTCAGAAACTCACACTCCCATATATCCACATAGCAATATGTAGGCAATATTCTTACCAGCTGCTAATTGGCACATATATTTATGCTTCTTAGATTTCTGTGACACCACCCTGTGCTGGTATATGTCCTTAGTTGCTACCTACCTGTTCCTATTACTTGAAAATTCTTAACAAACTCACTGACTTGTGATTTATAATACTTGTACATCTGAGTGTATGAAAATTCACAAAAGAAAAGTATAACATTAATAAATATAACATAAATGATCAACTTTGATAGTTAATGTGGTAGCATAAAATGTGTGAAAATTTCCTGGATTAAATGGTAAAATTTAAAGAGAAAAAAGGAGGGAAAGAACAAACATTAAAGAGGATAGGGGAAAAGGGAAGAAGGGGAAGAGAAAGGAGGGGAAAAGGAGGAGAGGGCAAAATAGTCAGAAGAGGAGAAGACAGTATAATCTAGAAAAATGAGTTGATACCAAATCCAAGTTTTAGTTTCCAGGTTTCAAAATGAAGAAACAGAGAGGAAAGGAGAGAGGAGAGGAGAAAGAAGAAGAGGTGAGGGGAAGGGAAAGGAAGGGAGGGGGAGGGAGGGAATGACAAGGGAAGAGAGGAGAGAATGGGAGGGGAGAAAAAGAGAGGAGGAAAAGGGAGTAGGAAGGATGAGAGGAAACATGAAAAGAGGAGAGAGGGAGGAGAGACAATCTCTCCTATTGCACCTCTTACCACTTTCCAAGGACTTTTCAGGTATACTTGAGGATGCCATGTTCTCATCAGGTATACATGATGATGCCGTGTTCATCTGTGTTCCTTCTCTGCCTGCCCATTCTCCAGGATAGTGCTATTCACTACCCCTTACACACTAGATTATCTGTATCTCCTCTATGTTGTTCTCTTGCCAAATACTCCAGTATTTTTTCTGGTTTCAACAAATGATAACTAGACATGATTCTTCCCAGTACAGATATTGATGATAGATATATTGGGTTCTCCATCCAACTTTTGGGGAAGGAACCCAAACGAAGTACATCTCAAAATGAATATATTTTTCACACATATTTGTCACTTGGGCCCTCATAACAAATATTTGTGAACAGTGTGCTGTTATTTGTTATTCAGTATGCTTGGTTGACAAAATAAATTTTAAAGTCAGAAATTAATTAAAAGAGCTGATAATAGCACACAGCTATCTAGAAATGGCTTATAATTTCATACAGTGGGACAAGCCAATAAACACAGCAGTGAAAACCATCCTTGGTATGCAAGTATTGCTTTTTAGTGCCATAAAAATGTACTTTCGGGAGAGTAGAACATTATAGTTTAAGTGAAGCTCTTCATTAGATAGTATGAGAAAATGAGGCATGAAAGGAAGATGGAAAAGCCTCCTTAATAGTTCCTGTGCAGATAATGTAGGCCAAAGACAATCAATAGCCATGGCTCATTTATTTTATGTCCTTGAGCACTTAGAGGCAAAATGTTAGTGTTTGCTATCCTGTTGGCTTTCTTTGCTCTGAATCAGTAATGAAAAAATATATTTGCATGTTACAGTGTGAATTTTACAAATATAACTCAAATAAGTAGCTATTGTTATCCAACATGGAAAAAAGTACCTTACGTATTATTTTGAGTCCATTATATATTATTTTGGGGTCCATCTAAGCAGCTCTGAATATAAATTTTCTGTCTCCAGAATGAGCAAAATACTTGACACATAGGTCCTGTTTACATTATGAAAATATAATAAATAAACACAGACAATTAAAATAATTACATAAAATACATATTTTTAAGATAGATTGTTGTCATTGATGAAAGCAGTTATGAAGTCAATATGATCAATATACCGCCAAGTGCATGGCTAATAATTAAGCAGATGTTTGCATCAGCAGCACAATGTCAGGTACCCTATGTGATATCCAGCTACCATAATCCCCCTTCTGGTGAGAACCGACTAGAATAGAATACAATACATACCCACAAAGTCAAAGGCATATTAACATCATATTGCTGCCATTCTTTGGAGAATAAATCTTCAGTAAGTAACTTCTTAAAATCACCTTTTCAGAAAAATCTTCAGTAAGTACCTTCTTAAAATCACCTTTTTCAGGAGGGGTTGTTGTGTACACCTCCTCTATATATGGGGGTGAAGGTAGGAGGAGAACCAGATCAAAACCAGTGTCAGGCCTAGAGTGAGGACAACTTGAGAGCCATATTGGCATGAAATCAAGGGTTGGGGAATGTGGATGAATAGTAGAACACTTGCCCAGTATGCTCAAGGGACTGGATTTGATCTCTAGCACTGAAAAAAGGAAAACAGCAACAACAACAACAAAAGTTCAGTTTTTTTTTTGTAAAGAGAGGAAGATTTAAATGCTACATAATATAGATTAATACATCCTCCTTTTACATACTAAAACCACAATCATATATTAATTATAAATCAATTAGTTATATAACAAGTGGAATCTTAAACAACATCAAGCATTATGCATTGAATTCAAGCACTGTTTGTATTAGTCAAGAACAGGTCAAGGAGCTCCTGATAAGTGAAAAGAAATAGTCAGTGGTGTTCTTCAACTAGGAAACCATCAAGGTGTGGTCCTCAGGTCCTAACTGGTGGTGAAATCAAAGAGACTTATGATGACAGTGTAAGGACCAAGGTAAAACACAAAAGGGAAGTTGAAATAGAAAAGAGAAAGACTCATCAGTGAGCCATCAGGGAAGGGTGAGCTAGAAAGGGCACCTAAATATGAACAGCATTCATCAGCCATCTGCTCTTGAGGATTTCTTTTGTTCCTGTTTCCAAGTTCTAAAAGGGAAAAATACAGAACAGATTTTCCTACAACACAAAAGCTGCCAACAAGGGTCAGCTCAAAGTTGTATCTAGTCTACAAATGTATTGTCATTTTGCATTCTATTTCAAACTATATTTTTAGGAAACAGCTTTCTTAGTGACTCAACTTCAAAAACCAAAGAAAATATTATGAGTACAACAGTCTTATGACAGTTTTTCCTCCACTATTTTTGTATATTTCCTCATATATTTAGTGTTCAACATTTAAAACACTATGCTAGATACCTGTTGAGCATCAGAACTTTTCAGGTAGATGTAGTCACTCTATATTCAAAATCACAATAACAGAAGCAGCAAACATGAACACAGAGAAGCCTATTGCTTCTCAGGCCTATTGCATAAAGCACACTGACACCACAGACTTGCAGATCCAGAGGACAGAAATAAGCCCCAGCCTGTTGTGTCTGTACCTGTAGAGCATTACTGCAGTTATTTGAAGTATATTTCATCTGCTTCTAGTCTCACTAGCCTTTTGCAAAAAGATTTTTGCCATGACATTTAACCTAAATTTTTACTTAGTTCCATCATGAAAATCGCTAAAATTAAATAATTTTCAAACTGTTAGTAGATGCTTAATATATGTCTACTAGTAAAACAGTCATCATCAGAAAATCAAGAGCTCTTACTCCGTATGAATTAGCTGGGAAGTTGGAGTGAGAGAAGAGACCGTCAGAAGACACAACATACTTAGTGGTGAAAACATGTCTACTTTGAGTAGACAGGTTTCACAGAGATGACAAAATGGGAACTATGGCTTGAGAAGAGGATCCAAGGGGTGGTGAAAAGCAAAGAAATAGCAAGAGCAGGATAAGGCAATGAGGAAACCCAAGTAGGTGTAGTGAAGGATTCAAGTCAGAGAAAGATAGGATCCAACTAGTTCACTCAGCATAAGCCAATCCAGGAGAAGGTCTTTGAATGAAAAAGTAAAATGAATCTTGTGATGGATGGAGTAACTCAAGGAGATACACTGGTCCCTAAGACATACTGGCTAAATACAATTAAACAACTATAATGACTTGAACACTAATACTGAACAATGTGTTTGATGTTTAGGGAATATTACTAAAAATTCACTCAAGCAAGCATAAGCTAAAGGGAGAAAACGAAATGTTTTGCTATCAAGAAACAAAGAAAATATTGAACACAGAAATCAACTGGAGTAGGGCCAAAGGCAAAAATAATAAATATAAATTAAATGTTCCTCAGCTGTTCTCACTTAATCCCTTAGCTGTACTTTATTGACAACATCCAAAGATTCAGATAAACTGGGTGAAGAAAGAAAGCAACTTTGCTAGGTACTGTTATATTTCCTATGCTTTGATAAGATGAAATTAAAGTTTATTCAGTTACGGTCTTAATTTGTGACCAATTACACATTGAATTGCAAAATCTTATTTTTATGAGCCAGTTCTTATAAATATTTAGTCTGTATCATTTGTTAGAAATGGGTCAAGTGATAATTATAAACAATAATAAACAAATATCTGCTAAGGAAAGAGGGTTTCTGTTCCCATAGGGTTTTAGAATATAAATACTGCATTCATGTTTCTTTTTTGACCCTAGGGCTAACAATTCTACTTTTAGTAACTAGTACACAGTCTGCATTTGCAAACATGAGTCCAGAACACAATGTTAGATAAAAGGAATAACCTAATAACCTAATTTTCAAATTATTTATATTCGAATCAATTTTATTTCTTTTTCTTTAACTTTTAGACAACATATCATTCATTAGTTATATCATGTATCTAGCTATTTTCCAGTTATTTTTCTCAGAATATCAACAGAATATAGGGCTATTTTGGAGGTTGGTGGGGGAGTTATTTCTTGGAAATTAAGACATTCAAATTCATTGATGGCATGAACTAAATAGCCTTCTTCTTAGTATCTACCTGAGAATAAGTTATTACTATGCAAAAATGTTCATGCCTTTTACCCCCTGATTATCAGCAGGTGAACTTCAACACTTTTCAGAAGGACACCTCAATCCTCTCATTAGTAATAATGAAAATACTAACATAGACATTTCAAGTTTCTTTAACTTTATACTCAAGCACAGTGTCTACACCAAAGCCCCTGCTGTATGTTTTACTAATATATCTATATTAGGTAAGTCATAGCTTTGAGCCTCTATTTCCTAATTTGTAACAGAAGCAGAAATAATCTTCAAGATGATGAAAGATAGTGAGTACACAGTGAGCACCAAAGTGAGGCAAGGGGAAATCACCATATTGCATAGGATTGGCAGTGAGCATATCAAGTAAAAATAAGGTGGAATAGTAAGACAAATGTGACACATTTTTTTCTCATGTGTGGAACCTAGGTTGTGTACAGACATACACAAATATAGACCCACAGAGAGATACACATACACACAGATACACATATACACTCTCACACACAAGATGAAAATCAAAGAGGGTCTATTGTCTTTGGGGACAGAAGGGAAGTAACAGAAGAGGAAAGGAAGAGGAGAGGTTAATAGAGAGTGAATACAGTCAAACTACATGGGACCCTTGAATAAAGATGTTATTACAAAATCGGTTGCTTTGTACACCAAATATAACTGAATAACCTTAAAGAGAAGTTTTTTCCCCTGGGAATATTCTGTATCTGATTATATCTCTCAGGACAGTGTATATTATTTAATCTGTTGTAGTAAAAGAAAAAAAAAACCTGTCCTCAAAGAATTCATACTGAGCAGGTCTCCATTCTGAGGTCCCTGGTTATCCATCCAACTGAGAATCATACTTCAGATATTTGACAGATTTACAAATGTGAACTTGAACTTGTAGTTTTTCCTCTTCCCATAATGGAATCTAACATTTGTATTGACATCAAGGCAAGGATAAAAACAATATGGTAGTAAAGAAATGAAAAAAAAAATTAGGACCACACGTGTGGTTGATTCACATTTCATTAAACCATACCTGCATTAAATCACATGTGCATTGGCATATGAAAAATATCTGAGAGAATATATGTTCAAATATTAATAACAGCTGTATCAAGACAGAGGACACCCAAAAATCTGTCATTACTGCAAGACAAGAAAACGGTTCATTTAAACTGTTTATAAGAGGCTTCTACTGTGGGTATAATCAGGATCAACTCATTGCAAGAACAGCACAAATACGCCCTTGTGTTTGCTAAAGAATTTCACTGAAGTATAATGTTCTGTTGCTTAGAGCTGAGATGACAGTGATGGGTTCACTGTAAAGACAGCCTTTTGAATAATATATTTTGTCATATTTGGAAAGAATAATAACAGGTATTCAGATCAGTTTTTCCTTAGTGAGTGGGTTGAGTATACGTGGGGTAACTCAAGATTTAGAATTCAGAAATGTAGACTTGGCTTTCTTACAGCACAAGCTTATGACTCAATATTGACATAAAACTCATTGCCTCTCTACCATCCTGTTCTTTTGGTTTCTTGTTTTGTCCATAGGCTGTAGTTCTAAGAATCTCATTATATCCGTTGGTATGCCAGTATATGACAGTCTTAATACTCATTATTGGTAGTAGAAAAGAAAGTGCTTGCTGGCATGTGCTATTCTATAGGGCTTTAAAAGTATGGCAATTTTCCTCAGATGACTTGAAAGAACGCTTGTAAATACACTTTTATTCAGGTGCATTCTAAGTACCAGAAGGAAGTCCTACTTGCCACTGCCCTTATCTATTTAGCTTGCTTTTCTCTTTCCTTTGTGCTCTTTCTTTCATATTTAAAAAAACAATAAAACAAAAATTAGCTCATATGTGGTGCAGTTTGCCTTTCTTCTTACATATGGTTATATCTAACTAAGCTCTGGAATTTGTTTTGATTAATCCCTAAGTTTTGTGTTGGATTCAAGAGGATATCCAGCAGGAAGCTGGTTATTCAAGTCCTTTCAGTTATTATTTTCATTTTGGGAGTGTCTTAGTTAGGTTTTTATTGCTGAGAAGAAGCAACATGACCACAGCAAACACTCATAAATGAAAACATTTCATTAGGGGGGTGCATTTACATTTTTAGAGGTTTAGTTCATTATCATCATTGTGGGCATCATGGTGGTATGCAGACAGATGTGGTGCAAGAGCTCAGAGTCCTATATTTTGACTAAGAAGCAAGAGAAAGTCGATTGACAGTCACACTGAAGGAAGCTTGAGCAAAAGAGAACTCAAAGCCCACCCCTACAGTGACACATTTCCTCCAACAAGGCCACACCTCCTAATAGTGTCAATCCCTTTGGGGCCCATTTTCTTTCAAACCACCACAGAGGGAATGATAACAGAAACTATTTCTAAGATACCTTACATCTTTTTTGCTTACATTTCTCATAGAAAATATGTTGGTTGGCATTAAGAAATCATGAAAGAAAAAAAAAACACATGATCATTTCACTAGATGCTGAAAAGGCTTTTGACAAAATCCAACACCCCTTCATGATAAAGGTCTTGGAGCGATCAGGAATACAGGGAACATACCTAAACATAATAAAGGCAATTGACAACAAGCCAACAGTCAACATCAAAGTAAATGGAGAGAAACTCAAAGCGATTCCACTAAAATCAGGAACAAGACAAGGCTGTCTGCTCTCCCCATACTTATTCAAGAAAAAAATCATCCTGAGTGAGGTACTTGAAGTTCTAGCCAGAGCAGTAAGACAATATAAGGAGATCAATGGGATACAAATTGGAAAGGAATAAGTCAAGCTTTCACTATTTGCAGGTGACATGATAGTAAACATAAGTGACCCCAAAAATTCAACCAAGGAACTCATACACCATATAAACACCTTCAGCAATGTAGAAGGATACAAGATTAACTCAAAAAAATCAGTAGACCTCCTAGATACAAATTATAAATGGGCTGAGAAAGAAATCAGAGATACATCACCCTTTACAATAGTCACAAATGATATAAAATACCTTGGGGTAACTCTAGCTAAACAAGCAAAGGACCTGTATGACAAGAACTTTAAATCCCTGAAGAAAGAAATTGAAGATGTCAGAAAATGGAAAGATCTCCATGCTCATGGATAGGTAGGATTAATATAGTAAAAATGGCAATCTTACCAAAAACAATCTACAGATTTAATGCAATCCCCATCAAAATCCCAACACAATTCTTCACAGACCTGGAAAGAACAATACTCAATTTCATATGGAAAAACAAAAAACCCAGGATAGCCAAAAGAATCCTGTACAATAAAACAACCTCTGGAGGCATCATGATCCCTGACTTCAAGCTCTACTATAGAGCTACAATAATAAAAACAGCTTGGTATTGGCATAAAAACTGACCTGTGGACCAATGGAACCAAACTGAAGATCCCAACATTAATGTGCACACCTATGAACATATGATTTTCAACAAAGAATCCAAAACTGCACAGTGGAAAAAAGAAAGCATCTTCAACAAATGGTGCTGGCATAACTGGATGTCAACATGTAGAAGACTGCAAATAGATCCATATCTGTCACCGTGCACAAAACTTATGTCCAAGTGGATCAAAGACCTTGACATAGATCCAGTTACTCTGAACCTGATAAGAGAGAAAGTAGGAAGTAGTCTTGAACACATTGGAACTGGAGATCACTTCTTAAATATTATACCAGTAGCACAGACACTGAGAGCAATAATTAATAAATGTGAGCTCTTGAAACTGAGAAGCTTTTGTAGGGCAAAGTACATGGTCAATAAGACAAAACGACAGCCTACAGAATGGGAAAAGATCATCACCAACCCCAATCTGACAGAGGGCTGATATCCAGAATATATAAAGAACTCAAGAAATTAGACATCAAAACATCCAACAGTCCAATTAAAAAATGGGCTATAGAGTTAAGCAGAATTCTCAACAGAAGAAGCTCAAATGGCTGAAAGACATTTAAGGAATTGCTCAACATCCTTAATCATCAGGGAAATGCCAATCAAAACAACTCTGAGATACCATCTTACACCATCAGAATGGCTAAGATCAAAGCACTGAAGAAACCTTGTGTTGGAGAGGACGTGGAGCAAGGGGAACACTCCTTCACTGTTGTTGAGAATGCAAACTTGTACAGCTACTTTGGAAATCAATATGGCGCTTTCTTAGAAAATTGGGAATCAGCCTCCCTCAAGAACCAGCTATTCCACTCTTGGGCATGTACTCAAGGAATGTTCAATTATACCACAAGGGCACATGCTCAACTATGTTCATATCAGCATTATTTGTAATAGCCAGAACATGGAAACAGCCTAGATGCCTTTCAACTGAAGAATGGATAAACAAAATGTGTTATATATACACAATGGAGTATTACTCATCAGAGAAAAACAATGACATCATGAGGTTTTCGGGCAAATGTATGGAACTAGAAAAAATCATCCTGAGTGAGGTAACCCAGACACAGAAAGACAAACATGTTATGTACTCACTCATAAGTGGATACTAGATGTAAAGCAAAGGATAACCAGACTACATTTCACAACTCCAGGGAGGCTACCTAGTAAAGAGGATGCTAAGAAAGACACAGGTATCACCCAATGACAGAGAAATAGATGATGAGATCTACATGAGCAAACTGGGGGTGGGAGGTAATGGAGGGCAAGGGTCAGGGGAAAGAGGGCTTAGAGGAGAGGGAGGTCCCAGCTGGATCAGGAGCAGTGTGGGAGAATGGAGAGGGAGATACCATGATGAATGAAGACCCCAGGGGAATTGGAAGAGGCAGAGTGCTAGAGAGGTTCCCGGAAATCCACCAAGATACCTCCACTGTAGACTACTGGCAATGGTCGACAGAGTGCCTGAGCCGAACTGCTCTGGTGATCAAATGGCCAAACACCCTGGCTGTCATGATAGAACTCTCATCCAGTGGCTGATGGAAGCAGATGCAGACATCCACGGCCAAGCCCCAGATGGAGCTCTGGGAGTCTAATCGGCGAGAGAGAGGAGGGATTGTATGAGTGAGAGATGTTGAGACCATGGTTGGAGGAAGCAAGGTGTGCCTGAATTCCCCCTGCTGCTGCTCCAGTGGGTTAAGATCTCTGGAACTGAAGCCTGACATTGTCTCTCTGTATGAAACATCTAAAAGAAAGCAATTCAATCATTCTACCCATCTTCATGGCTCATAATTTTTATGAACTACATTACCTTTGTACTATGTTGGGAAGAATGTTCTTCCCTGTCTGGTATATTTTTTTCTGTCTGCATATCCCCCAAGTCAGTAATTTACAGTACTCTTTTTTTTTTTTTTTTTACAGCACTTTTAACTGATGAAGGCAATTAAGAGAAAACCATGTTCATGTATTAGTTATGGAGTATGTATTGTGGATTCTCTAATGTGCTATGTTTAGAGATTGAGCCCCCAAAGAGGTAACAAATGGTTAAGTAAGGTCAATAAATTAGAATATCCTTAATCATACAGTATTGATATTCCCTTCAGTGAAATGAAAATGAGCCTGTAATGCGGCAAAAGACAAGACTTATCAGAAACAATTCTCACCATACCTTCATCTTAGATTTCTGGTCTCCACGTGTGGAGAAATACTGTCTACAGTTTAGGCCATTAGGTCTGTGGCATTTTGTTATGGTAGCCTGGGTAGACACACAGATGAAGTCCAGATTTTGATTCTGTTAATATTTTTAAAAAAACTTAAATAGTCCTACAAAAAGGAGCATAATTCAATTAAAATTACTCTGAGGATTTTTTTTTTAAATTACAAATGGTATTTATGTAGTGCCAGTTGCTTGGCCTGCACAATAATAGATCTTTGTAGGCAGCTTGTAACCCTATACTTTAAAGTGTACAATTACTAATTTTGGGTTGAAACATAAAGAAGTTAAAAAACTCTGTTAAAAGTGAGCCTTTTTTTTTTCTTAACAGAATTTACTGAGAGAAGTCCAGAAACACACAGACACACTGATACACAGACACACACATATGGTGATATTTTATTTGTGCTGAAATGTGATTTTACTTGTATGTTAATAAATAAAGTTTCCTGGGGATCAGAGCTAATAGCAAGCCATTTAGCAGAAGTCTGGAAGTGGTAGCACATGCCCTTAATCTAATCACTCAGCAGGCAGGCAGAGTTTCTGTGTGTTCAAGGACACAGCCAGCTTGGTGACACATGCCTTTAATCCCGGTACCAACCATAGAGGCCTGGAGGTCTGTATAGACAGGCAGTGATGAGAAAGTCATGTGATTTGGTTTAGAGCCAGTAAGAAGACAAAACAAAAAGGCAATAAAAAGACAGGACACAGGAAGAAGGTCTCTCTCTCAGAGGAAGGACATCAGGGAGTGGTAAGATAAGGTGGTCTTAGCTCTTGGCTACTGCTCTGTTCTCTGGGCTTTTAACTCTTTATTTTGCTCTGTGTTTCTTTTTTTTTTCTTTTCTTCTTGACCTCATGAAGTATGATCAAGGCTCTGTATTTCTTATTTATGACTGTTTAGAATTACATCTACACACACACACACACACACACACACACACACACACAGGAAATACACAGACACTTTGTATATCCACGTGTAAACTTCATTTGTTATAAATACAGCTATACAAAATTGTACAGATGCAGATTAATTCTAGCTTTATCATCTATCTATCCATCCATCTGTCCATTCATCTGCCAACATAATTTGTATTTATGCAATGACTACTACAGGATAATGGCAGGTTAAATGGTTGCAGTTTGAAGTTATAGATTCAAATGAGTATTATTTTATTATTTTAATATTTAGTTATTTGAGATAGAGCATCACTATGTAGTCCTGGCTAGCCTGGAACTCACTATGTAGACCAGACAGACTTGGAACTCACAGAGATCCACCTGCCTCTGCCTGAGTGCTGAAATTAAAGGCATATGACATAACATCTGGCAGAAAATGAATACTTTTTTAAATAATGTATACTTACCACAGTATCTAAAATCCAATGTTTTCTATAGCTATGTTGGAAACATTTCAGTTTTCATTTCTGTATCTGTCTCAAAGTCTCTCAGATTATATTTGAAAACACAAAAGTACAACTATTGATGATTTTAGCTATGGATCATTTTCTTTTAAAGTTTTATAAAATGATTTCATTGTGTGTATTTATTTATTCATTGGGTGCACGTGCACTCATATGCCATGGCATGTATGTAGAGGTCAAAAGACAACTTTCAGGAGTTGGCTTTCTCCTTCCACCATGGTAGTACCAGGGGTTGAATTCAGGTTGCTAGGGTTGGTGGCAAGTGCCTTTATCCATCAAACCATCTTTCCTGCCCAATTTTTTTTCTTATACTCAAGATAAACATCCTCAAATCTGTTTATAAATCTCTTTAATAAGAGAAAAAAATGTAGAATCTGAAAAGAGACCATCTTAGATGAAAGCAATTAGGAAACATGATAGAGTGAAAATAATATATTTGAGTGAAGTCCTTCTTTCTCAGAGGGTGGGGGCTTATAGGATTGGTAGGGATCATGTCCAAATGACTTGGGGGGATACTTTACTATCATCATGAAGAGAGTAGGAAGTAATATAAGCTTTAACAGATGGTTTTAGAAATGACAAGGAAGGAACACATGTCACTGTTGACTATTTCAGTCTTTGGCAGTGATCGAGCTGGTGCCAGAGATGATGCTGGATCTGCATCCTACACGGTTTAAATTCTTCCAAACCTGGAAAAGCTAAATTCTTCACACATCCTTTCTAAAGTTAAAGTAGTGATACAGTTGTGTTTAATTCGTAGGAATAAGGCAAGCATTAAAGGACAACAGTGCCGTGGCAGCACTGAGGGGTGACTACCTGCCTCTCCCCAGCTGCCATTTGGTTTCTATATGGCTGACATGGCTGTTCCTGCTACTGTACTGAAAACGTTCTATCCCAGGAAGAATTGCCTCATGCTAAATGTTTCCTCAGTTGAATTGGAGCCCAGGTAAGGTGACACATAGCTGTGTTCATTCTGTCAGACTTTGGGAGACATTTGAAAATATTTATAAAGGGCAAGACCCACCATGCCCAGCTTATTTTATTTTCCTTCTCAAACATTAGCAACAATGCTGAGAGAAAGTGAATTCGAAGTAATGCAGTTCCGGGGCAACACATACCGCTTGATTATTACAGTGTGAAAGCAACTTGGCAAATATCACTTAGGTCCTTTCCTGCCTGGTAGGCAGAATAACTACCTCGATTTTTCAAGGTGATTAAGCTGATTAAGTAAGAACCCTGTGATTCTTCATTCATTCATCGTCACTTAACCAGATGGAAAGGTCTTTTCCACAGACAAATGAATCTGAGGGCTGAAATTCAATTCGATTCTTCTTCCCCGCCCCCCACCCCCAGCACAGTAGACACTTCTCTCAGTTGACCTTTAATATAACCCTGATTCAGGGTTGTTTCTATCTTCTTAATTGAAATGTTTAAGAGACTTTCTAGGAAAGGAGGCCTAGAACACTAACTTCTGAATGCCATTTAATCACTCTTTTCAATCAGTTCACATTTTTATTTATGAGAATTGCTGTACCTGTTAAATGTTGCATTGAAGGAATTGGAGGGGAGGAAGACCCTATTTGGAAAGGGGAAAAGAAAGAAAGAAAGAAAGAAACCCCCAGAAAAGAGCCTTACCTGAAACATTTATGAACATCCATTGCAAACACTCTTAAAAACCAGTAAATTGCATTTTAATTATTTTTTAAATGTGCTGAAATTAAAGAGCATTTGGAAAGCAGTCATCTAGAATTGAGGAGGTACAAATTAATCACATGGTTACATTGAATATTCAAATATTCAGGGATCCTTAATGGAGCAGTCATAATTTTCAAGCAACATTAAAACTTCTTGGCACATGCTCAGGGCTGCTTGGAGCACATTTTCACACTGCGGAAATGTTTACGCAGCAGCCTATTTCTTCCAATAGAAGCACAATGAAAACTCAAACACAATAAATCATTTCCAAGGAAGAGAGACTCAAATGCCACAAGTGCTTTGATTCACTCTGCTTCAGGAGCAGAATTTATAAATTGAAAAACTTTTAAATTTGTGAGAACACAGTATTCTGGAAATGAGAAAAGCAAGGCCAATTGGATCCCAGGATCTTATTTGTGTGTCATTCTGCATTAGCCTTGGGAGCCAGTCACTGGCATGACCAATACGCTGCCAAGGTATGATGTATGGGACAGTCACCTCATCTTGTAGCCTGCAGGGGGCCCTCAGGGACATGCAGACTTCCAAATGGTCTCCCATGGGCCCCTGCACTATCATTCCAGTATAAAAACGAGATGAATGAAATTGAAAGTTGAAGTGCATTAATTCTGACTCTCCAATTGTTACATCAAGAAGAAAATGTAGGATTTCTACTCCACATACCGATTTCCATTTCTTCCCACTGTCAGTCACATGTCTTAGTCACTTTGAAATAAGGAGTCATGCAGAGTGGTGGAATACAATGCCCTGAAATGGGACACTTTGACATAAGGATTACTAGGGGTTAAAAAGCACATCAGAAACAGCAGATGCAAGAAAGACTTGCTAATCTTTCGTTTTCCTGCCTGAAACCATGAGATAAAACTTTTCTATGAAAGATCTTCCTTGCACAAGGAGAAGCGTCTTTTGAGGAGTAGGTCAAGGCTGAGGAAACTCTGTTCATAGAACTCTTATCTTGTGCACCTTTGCCAATAATTTAGCTGCTTTTGCACAACTTACTATTCTTTGTCCATTTGAGGATATAACAAAAACTCTTGACTGGTTCTTTGAATGTTACTTCCTCTTAAGGACTCCTGTGCTGTGTAAAACATACTCTTTCCTCCTATTAATGTATATTTGCCCAATCTCATAAGCATATTTAGCTAGGTATATAATTGTATGTGCTTGTTATGTTCTCCTAGGTCCATTTTAGGCATTTATTCATATTTTTATCATCTAATGCAAGAGTAGAGTGACCTGCAACCACAGTAAGCTCCCTGTTGTATACCATGTACACTGATTATAATCTGTATTATGAATGTGTAGATACCCCAGGTTGCCTCTGTATCAAAGGGCCCTGCAGGAGCTGTGCTCTGTAGTTGTCTTTGAGTTACACTACAAATAACTCCCCAGGAGGCACTGAAATTCAATCTTACTATCTACTAAATACTATGAAAAATAATGTTAACACTCCATCTACTATTTGAAGCAAAACATATTCCATATTAGTTGACAAAGTTTTACCATAAAAAATTAGTTTTCTTAAACAAAGCATCAGCAATAGCTTAATAATACAGTGTTTATTCATTTATTTCAATTACTAGATAGTGAATGTTAAGATATTTTGATATTTCATTCCTTTTGTGTGTGTGCATGGATGTGAGTGTGTTTCTTTGTACTGTGTGTCTGTGGACAATGGAGAAAAACTACTGGTATTGTCTTTACCAACATTGCCTACCCCTTTTGAGATTATGTTCTCTGGTTTCCTAGATCTCACAAGTTAGGACAAACTGGCTGATGAGGGAGCCCCAGCATCCTCCAGCTTCCCAAGCACTAGGATTATAAGCATGTGCCATCACACCTACCATTTTACATGGGATCTGGGGTTTGAACTAAGGTTCCAGTGCTTACACAGCATGCCTTTTTTCAAGAGACCCACTTTCCTCCTCCAGGACCATGTTTCAAATAACTAATGGCTCCTCTCTGTGGAATTGACAGGAGGTCATTTTAGTATAATTCTAATCAAAGGAGCAGTTACTGATGTTTCCTTATGTTTCTTCTTTCCTTCAAGAACACCAAATTAAGTCCATCTGGCATCCATCTGGCACCGACATAGACATTAAACATTATAACGACCCATTCCTTCTACTACCATAGTGGATTTGTGGGGAAGAAGCCTAAAAGTAAGTTGAAACTCATGGAAGCCAACTTTGATTATTAATAAACATATATTTCTCTAAAATAGATTCAATATTGAAGAGAACAGGATTTTAGCCATATTTTTCCTCATATTAGTTTTATTGTTTAAACTATTTACCTCTTCACACAAATTCAATTTTTTTTTTGTATTTTAAGAGTTATCACATATCATGAATCCATGATAGTGTGTTTCACTTGTTTATAACTGGAAGGATAGATGTCTTCACCCTGTAATTAGTTCATAGTTATAAATAATGCAGTGTCACAGCACAAAGATAACATAGACAAACACCAAAAATGGTAGTTTCTGAAAGCTTTACCACCCTCCCTTATCTACCCTCCAGGCACTGATTAAGATGAACTTCAAATTAGGCATGATGATGAACACCTTTAATCCCAGCACTCTGAGGCAGAGGCAGATGGATGGATCTCTGTGAGTTTGAGGCCAGCATGGTCTACAGAGTGAGTTCCAGGATGGCCTGAAATAGAAACACAGAGAGACTCAGTCTCTCAAAAAAGAAAAAAAAAAACATAAATGAGTGAATAAATAAATACATACATAAAAATAAAACTTAAAAAAGGAACAACTTGGAATACATTTATTTGCTATTGCTGTTCTAGCTACTGGATTTACCACTCGAGGACATACAAAAGAATTTCAATAGCACATCTACTGTAAAAATGTTAAATCTGATTGGTTAGAAAATAATGTAGCCCCAAGGTGGTGGCACATGCCTTCAATCCCAGCACTGTGGAAACAGAGGCAAGCAGATTTCTGTGAGTTTGAGGCCAGTCTGGTCTACAGAGTTAGCTCCAGGACAGCCTGGACTATACAGTGAACCCCTCTTCACATGGCAAAACAAAAACAAAAAAAAAGAGAGAGAGAAAGAAAAGAAAAAGAAAAAGAAAGAAAGAATGTAAACATATAATAAAATAAATAGTGGAAGTTTAAACACCTGTTCTTTCTCTGGTTTATAAATCAAAAATATAAGTCTACACACAAATTAAAAGAGTAAATAAGTAAATGGAACATATGTATATATACATATTCCAATCCCGTTTCTCTTTGTAACTAGTTGTTCAATCTTGCCTCCATTAACCAATCACTCTGGACATCAACTTTTTCTTCTTTAAAATAAGTCTAAATTTGTCACAGAAGTTATGGCTTTAACATGCAAGGATTAAGCCTGGAGGAGTCTGCTGTGGATATCATTCTATATAAATAAAACACTGATGGCCAGTGACCAGACAGGAAGTATAGGTGGGACAAGGAGAGAGGAGAATTGGGGAAACAGGAAGAAGGAGGGAGAGACACTGCCAGCCACCGCCAGGATAAGCAGCATGTAAAGACGCTGGTAAGCCACAAGCGACGTGGCAAGGTATAGATTTATGGAAATGGGTTGATTTAAGCTATAAGAACAGTTAGCAAGAAGCCTGCCACAGCCATACAGTTTGTATGCAATATAGGTCTCTGTGTTTACTTGGTTGGGTCTGAGCGGCTGTGGGACTGGTCGGTGACAAAGATTTGTCCTGACTGTGGGCAAGGCAGGAAAACTCTAGCTACAAATGGCACCCAACGGCTCGAGTTTCCACCTTAAACCTGAGAATGTTTAATAACCAGTTCTAAACAGAGCCAAAAACAGGTTCCTGCTTCTTGTCTCATACCGGCAGCTAGACGCCGCAAAACGTGGTTTGAACACTGGCAGGTTCCTGGCGTGGAGTATGAGGTGTCTGCCAGCGGCACATTATGCTGTGCGATAGATTTAGTCTTTACTAGTATTAAAAAAAAAAAAAAAAAGTGGTTTCTGGGCTACACACTGCTTTGATAAAAGCATAGACCTACTATTTCTGAGACTTGATGACTCCCAGAGCTGGCGGAAAAACGTACCACCGCCATGTTGGGAAGCTGAAATGGGCATAGTCAGCAGCCACAGCGCCATTTCAGGTTTAGAAGGCTACAGTCAATAAGACTGATTCAGATAAAATAGTTTATAATACATGTAAAAATGTACATAGGCTTAAAAGACAAAAAAAAATATACCATTATATAAATAAATAGTATCTAAAAAATAAAGTGTTTAAAAAAAAACAGTAAAGGTAATAAGCCACGTAAAGATGGCTATCACACATAAAATCTGGATTATGTTGTCTTTGATATTCGTAACTAAAGAAAAACATTTGATTATAAAAGCTGTCCAGTTATGCCAAAATGTAAATTTTAAAGGTACCTTGACTTCAAAATTTGGATATAAGGATATGTTACTTTGGAAAAGAGGTTCTGCTTTTGTTTTCACAGAAAGCCAGAGGCTGTGGATTTGTTCCAGATTAAGATACATCAGGTTTGACCAGCCAAGACCCCCTGAAAGATCTCCAATGACACCATGGCCCAGATGATCCAACATCTAGAACGATTTCAAGGCAACTGGCTCCCACAATACAGCCTCAAGGACTACCCCATAGGCCTAAAATTTTCTTTGCGTCCCCATAAGATACAGCACCCCCCTCCAGCAGGAAGTAGTAAGAGATGCTATGCCCAAATTCCCAAATATACCAAGCTGGCTTTAGAGGTTGAATTGGCTCACTCCCCCTCTAAACCCAGACATATTGCTTAAAAAAAAAAAATGGTTAAGAGATTCTTGTGTCCCAAATCAGAAGAGCCCTCTGGTGTGGGACAGAGAAAAACCAATATTTTTATTTAAAACAGATTGATTATAAATGTGATCTCTTTCTAAAAAAGAAAAGGGGATATGATATAGATATATAGGAAGATATAGAGATGATAAGATAAAAGGGTAGATTAATGAACCTACTTTTAAAGAACAACTTGTTTAAAAGGTTTTACATTGGTATAGATTTTAGTTTATGTTTAAAATGTTTTACAGTGGTATAAATTTTAGTTTATAGATACAAACTTGAAGTTAATTTTGTTATACTGTATATATATATATATATGTGTGTGTGTGTGTGTATATATATATATTTCTATTCTTGTTTGAGGTATTATGTTTATGTAACTCATTTAAAATTGTAATGGATAATTAAAAATATATTAATAATTAGTCATCTATTATAATCATATTTGTAGCCATGTTAGTTAAGTCTTTTAGGTATACATAGATATATTTCAGATAGATAGGTAATCTTCAAATACTTCATAGACCTAGAGAATATGGCATTTAAATAACTTAGAATTCTGTTGACGTGAGACACAGTTGCTCCTGGCTGCACCAATTTGATCCCAAGAGAATGTTGGGCTTCTAAGACATTTCCATTTAGAAGTTTGTCTTTTTGGCACAAAATGGCCTACTGGGCAAAGAACTGGCCTTGCCTTGATGGCTGACAGTACAAATGCTGTCCTTTCTGGGCAAGCGGGACACAAGGAAAGCGACCACTGTACTCTGCCAAGACAGGGTAAGATGGTCTTTCAGAATTCCTGCTTCTGAAAATGGTCTGTCAGATATTCTAGACCTGTAGCCAATTTGAATGCACCAACAATGCTGAGAAACATTAGGTGACTGTCCAGGCTGCCAGCTGTCTTGGTCTACTCTTGCAAGATTCCCGAAAGTTGCTTGCATCCATCTACCATTTCTCAGGTACCATTATATCATATCCTTCTGAGGTCTTTGATGTGGTTGAAGACTAGATAGTTGTAATTTTCTCAGTTATGATAAAAGATAAGTTAGATATAAAACCTTAAACTCACAAATATAAGATAGATAGGACATCTTTAATATTGTAACTGTAATTCTTGCTCAATAATTGTTTTGTTATATGTAATTTTACCATGTTAAAGTTAAAACCTTCCTTTTTTAAAAAAAAAAAAAGAAGAAAAGGGGAAGTGCTGTGGATATCATTCTATATAAATAAAACACTGATGGCCAGTGACCAGACAGGAAGTATAGGCGGGACAAGGAGAGAGGAGAATTGGGGAAACAGGAAGAAGGAGGAAGAGACACTGCAGCCACCGCCAGGACAAGCAGCATGTAAAGATGCCGGTAAGCCACAAGCAACGTGGCAAGGTATAGATTTATGGAAATGGATTAATTTAAGCTATAGGAACAGTTAGCAAGAAGCCTGCCACAGCCATACAGTTTGTATGCAATATAGGTCTCTGTGTTTACTTGGTTGGGTCTGAGCGGCTGTGAGACTGGCAGGTGACTGTCTTGACTGTGGGCAAGGCAGAAAAACTCTAGCTACAGGAGTCAGTAGGAAGTTATCCTTAACATAATGAGGTAGAGAAAAGGGAGCTTGGGGTGGGAAGGAACATACAAAATGGCCCTTGTGAGTTGAGGTAAACTGGAGAGCAAAGGAGGAGAAATCTCCTTCCCACCGTCTTGAGGGGAAATCACCATGAGCTATGGTTTTGGATCAGATTGCTCCAGATGTGTCTAATACTGCAATGATGGTAATGGAGATGAAGATGATGAAAATAATGCAGAATATTTTGTGTTATAATAATACATCAGGATGTACCATCTGCCATTCCATTTTGAGCAAATCATCCCTCAGGCAATAACTACACTTGCCAGGTTTTAACACGACATACAATACAGTTTTGTTCAAATAAAAAACACCTAAAATTGGAATGCCTTTGCCCCAGCAACAACAGAAAGTGTGATGTCTTCATAAATATGCTAATTTGCCCCTTTCCTAGCTGAGTAAACGTAAAGGCCCATGCACAGGTTGACCCAATTAACAATATACAATTGGTTCTTTCATACCCCACAGAGTGCTTCCCCAGATGTTTTATATGAAGAATGAAAACTGCAGGAAACTCAGAATTTAGGGAAAAGTCAGATTAAAATAATAAAACCTATAAAAGAGCTTAATGTTGTTTTCAGTCACGAGAATAAAAATCAATAACGTATTACAAAAAGATAATATCTACTACATGTTATACAATTTTAGTCAGTAATATAGAATCTCTAATAATTGATTTCCCTTTGCTGTCTTCTGATCATGATAAACTTCTCATGGTTTCACTGCTCTAAAGTTTGCTTATATGTGTATCACATATTAAGGACATAATGAAGAACTTCCTTTTCTCATGGCTAGTCCTCATTTATCATTATGTACAGCCCCGACAGTTTCTAGGTGGTACCCAGTCACCTGGGGAGGCAGAAATAGCAGAGAAAGTTTACAATATCAAATGAAACAATTCTAAAATAAAGGTCAAAATATTTTATCAGAAGTGCAGCCATACAATATTTTGCATGTGTTGGTTGGGGTGTACTTATGAATTTTTAAATGAAAATACTTGCTACCTTGTAGTTTTATCAGGAAACCCAACACCTGAATTGATTGAGAAGAAAAATGTTGTTCTGGAGCAAGAACGTTTCAAGTCTTCCTCACCAAATCCAAATCACCTTCACCTTCCTGGCTCCCTTTTGAGTAATGCTTCTCAGAGTTCACACACAACTCCTGTTTCAGGAGTTACCTGCTATCATAATAGCTTTCAACCCTGCCTTCATTTGTAATCCTTGAAGTTCTAAGGCATGCACTCTTTCCTGCTTCGTGTTTTTTTTTTTTTGTTGTTGTTGTTTTGTTTTGTTTTTTTGTGTTCCTTCCAAAGATTCATGATGGGACCTCTCTGCTATGCTTTGTTAATGCATTTCCCATCAAAAATATCAATGTCAGGCAGGCAGTGGGGGTGCATGCCTTTACATCTTTGGGAGTTCAAGGACTGCCTGGTGTACAAAGCTAGTTCCAGGACAGCCAGAGTTACACAGAGAAATCCTCTTTCAAAAAAAATCAAAACATCGATGTCCTCTTAAAGCACATCTAAAAAACTCCTTCCTTGTACTTAATATTCTTGAAGTCTCAAAGAAAGATAATTTGAAAATATTCTTTCTGAATTTTATACAAACAAAAAGAGAATGCATATTTTGGAAATGCTGTGTATAGTTTTCCTAGTTTAGGATTGAAATATAAAGATAAATAATACAATTGAAAAAAATTAATAAAAAATAAAATAAAAGGAGTAAAACATGGCAAGTATGGAGAGGATTTTTATTGTAGAGATAAGGGAGAAAGCAGGTGAAGAGCAGAGTCCAGGATGATCTTTGCCAGCTTATTAAACTGGACCATGAGAGGAGAGAAGGGGAGGAAGACTGGGGGGACCAGGAGCCCAAGAGGCACAAAAGACAAAAAAGGGCCAGCATAGCCAAAATGGCTGGATTATATAGGGAAGAGTAGCTGCAGGAAGGGCAGCCCAGTCCAGTCCCTGGGCTGGAGAAGTTTAGGGTAGGAGACAGGATATGCCAGCCAGGAGAACCCTCTCAGGACTGAGGGATCCTGGGAGAACCTGGTTGCCAGTTTCAGCTTTGATATATAATGGGCACCTCAACTGTTTCTTCAGTGTTTCTGCACCAGATGAATAAAAATGGAAGGAAGGGAGGAAGGAACAAAGGAAGGAAGGGAGGAAGGAAGGAAAGAAGGAAGGAAGGAAGGAAGGAAGGAAGAAAAACATGATTGTTTTCAGGTGTGGTGGAAGAGAACGCAGATTGTAGATATGAGAGGGGGTGTAAGAGCAAAAAAGGAACTGCTGACTAAGTGATGCCTCTGGGGCCAAGAGGCCAAGAGACAGGTGTAGCCAAAATGTTTGTGATATGAGGGATCAGGCTGGGGGAAAGGGAAGCAGGAGCCCTGCCCCTGGGAAGGAGATGTTTAGGGTAGGGGTGAGGTGAGAAGTGCTGGGAGGAGGCCCAGGTACCAAGTGAGACTTGTCTTGGGTTGCTTTGAGAGCTAACAAAAAGTTATGTAAAATTATAATTAGCAAATTATCAATATACTGTATATTTATTTTCCAAACATTTATTCACTTATATTAACATTCTTGAAGAAAACAAAGCCTTAGACTTTACTATGTACTCTTGAAATATTCCCAGTGACTATAAGGATGTAGTGCAGGTCCTCAAGGGTTAAAATAAACAAGCTTCTTTACAAAAAACCCTGCGCCTTTGCCAATACCAAACTTTTAGAGCACTAAATTATTCATCTTTATTTGAAAAATATTATGGGCTAACAGCTGAACAAATAAAATAGCATGTTAAAATTGTAGTTATTGGTATCTAAAAGCATGAAAATGGTTTTTAAACTGTTATGAGAGTGTTTTTACCTTATTCTACAAACTGCTAATGTTCCAATAAGAGTCATTCAGATTTACAGAAATGAGGCCAGTGTAAGTGGCAAGATACTAAACTGAGAGCTGGGACTTTCTTATACATGCAGAAGCCATAAAGTCATACGTTTTAAACATGTATTTTCTGCCTCTATTTTTTCATATGTAAAGCGGGGGGAGGCGTCTCTTCAGAGAGCCTGAACTGAGGAGAAGTGGAGTTAATGTTCCTCTTCAGCTTGCTCCCCAACATCCCTCACCCATCACCCTGTTTAAAATTCCACCCTCAGTACATCTCTTGACATTGCATCTTCCAGAAGTGATATTATGAAGAAAAGAATGTATCCCCAGTAGAAACAGGAAGGAAATCGTGGCAGGAAGAAAGATTGAGGGGTTTTAAGTCAATAATCCAGACAAAGGCCAAGTCTCATTCAGCTGAAGCAGGTCATAAGAGATAAAAGCTTCAAACAGTTTTGTTGTTCTAGGTATTTTCTGATTCACAGGCTTTGTCCTCTGTTTTATTTTCCAGGATAAAGAAGGCCCTGGCCATGTTCTTTCATTTCATAAAGAAACAAATAGACTTTGGATATTTCCCCTGGATTGAAGGTACTTCTTCACATTAGCATTTCCTAAGTAGTTACTGTAAATAAGTAGTTATTCCTTAAATAGCTGCCTGGTAGTTATTCACATTTGCAGGGCAGGTGACATGCTACAAGCAGGAAAACAAAGCAAGACAAAACAAAAGAAAGCAGAAGGACCTCAAAGGCCTCTTTCTCTTTTGCTTGACCTTAAAACAGATCAGCTCTGAATTTAGCTAGAGAAAATGAGATAACAAAGCCAGCCAATACCTAAAGGCTAGGGTGGAGTTTAAGTGGAAGGCTGTGGAGCACCTGTTCCAGTCATGGGCACTCGTCCCAACTGCATAGCCCTCTTCCTGAGTGCTGTCATTAATAGACTTCTTCATCATGCATTTCTTTTTTATGTAGTGCTTTTCCTTCTTAACTAATTTTTAAGTGGGCTGGGTAGGTGGCTCTATAGGTAAGATTCTTGCCATGCCAAGTTCCTGAGTTTGGATCCCCAACACCCGTGTAAAAAGCTGAGCATGGTAGAACATCTCTGTAACCTGAGTACTATCCAATTAGGGAGAAGCACCTGGAATTGACTTCTAGTTTCTATATGCATGAATACATACAAGCATGCACAACTTCATGCTCATGTGCACACACCTTCAATTAATAACTAGTACAATCTCTCTCTGTATGTCTCTGTCTCTGTCTCTGTCTCTCTCTCTCTCTCTCACACACACACACTTTAAAACTAATCTTAAATTTAATACGTATTATTGAAAGGAAAAAAAATCCCCACGTAGTGAGTTACGCTGCCATTGTAATGATGTCAGATCTGGCAGAATTAATAAATCTAGGTTTAATCTGAGCAGAGAATTCCCAGGCGTTCCCAGGGGAAGAGGAGAAGCCATGAGGGAAAACCATGAGAGTGAGTCTTGCTTGAGCTGGACCTTAAATACCCTCCAGGGGGCGGGGTTTGGAGAGAGCAGCTCCAGAAGAGGTCTCCAACAATTATAATGGATTTCATTATGGCATTCTCATATGTAAATATCATCATCATGTTTTCTTGTTAATCCCTCCCCATCACATATTTCTAATTACTTTATTGCCTCATTTACACTGAAGTCTAATCTACTGTAGCAGCTAAAAAGACCCAATTTTTGACAAAAACAACCATGGTGGGGGGTGGGTAGGGGCTGTCAGCATCATGAGTCTGTTAAAACATTCTAGGAATGTGAAAGACCTGAGATATTATCTCATACCTGCAAAAGTGCAATTGTGGCTTTTGCCTTTGAACACCCCTACTTCTCCAAAGCAAGGGGACTGTGCTCAGCTACAGGTTAAATAAAACTTAGCTGATTAAAATCTTAATAGAGTCCAGGTGGTCTTTCAGTGTTCTCAGAACTCCCCAACATTTGAAGGTTCCACCAACAAGATACTGGGAGAACCCCAACTCAGGGCTGCTAGTTCAAGAGAGGCCCTGAAACAAGTCAAGGTAGAGGACTTAGAGGCTCACAGGAACCCTTAGAGCATGACTGTCATAAATTAGGGGGGCATTGATCTGAGATAGGCCTACACACAGGGTCAAGCCTGCCTGTGCCTGTGGGAGTCTGAAGTAGTAGCTGATGCAAATTTAAGCAAAAAACCAAACCAAAACACAGACAAAACAACAAAACAAATAAAAATTGAAAACTGCTGGCTGATGCAAGCTAAGAATAGACAGGCTTAAAAGCAATTCTGGGATCTGGACCTTTGGGTAGACCTAATGTAGTGTGGATGCAATCTTTAACCCAGTGGCAAGGGACAACAATGTTCCATTAGAAGCTCCACCTCATCCTCAGACCTGTTCCTCCCTCTCCAAACCCTGCCCCTCAGAAAATCCTTCAAACTGTGACTCCCCCGCTGGAGCTATTCAAGACCTCTTGTGCATGGCATTTCATCTCTGGTTCCCTAGACCTGCCATGTGACTTCTCCTTCTCCCTTTCCCCAAGATCACCCAGGGTGCTTTGCTCAGATTAAACCTGGTCCCTTATGGTGTGGGATGTTCTATATGTTAAATGTGTTGCTCTGGTTGGTTAATAAATAAAACAATGATTGGCCAGTAGCCAGGCAGGAAGTATAGGTGGGACAAGAAGAGAGGAGAATTCTGGGAGGTAGAAGGCTGAGGCAGTGACACTGCCAGCTGCTGCCATGAGAATCGAGATGTAATGTAAGGTACTGGTAAGCCATGAGCCATGTGGCAACTTATAGATTAATAGAAATGGGTTAATTTAAGATATAAAACAGCTAGCTAGAAGCCTGCCATGGCCATACAGTTTATAAGTAGTATAAGTCTTTGTGTGTTTACTTGGTTGGGTCTGAGCAGCTGTGGAATTGGCAGGTGAGAGAGATTTGTCCTGATTTTGGGCCAGGCAGGACTGGAGAAAACTCCAACTACACCCTTACCTTTTAATTCAGCTTGATTTGGCTTATTGCATCACTAGAGAAACCTAGTACTAGATTAGACATAGAGGTCAGGCAGTGGGGCACACACCCTTAATCCTATCACTCAGGAGGCAGAAATCCATCTTGATCTCTGTGAGTTCAAGGCCACACTGGAAATAGAGCCAGGCAATGGTGGCACACACTTTTAATCCTAGCTCATGTTGGGTGCCAAATGTTGCTAGAATCTTAGATTCTTAGATGGTTGTTTAATGAAAATAAAAACAAAACAACAACAACAACAACAACAAAAACCTAGAGTCAGATATCAGGGTGAAAGCTGAAAGATCAGAGAAGCAGAACAGCCAGCAACTAGTTCTTGCCTCTATGAAATCCTGAGCCTAAAGAGAGTGAGTTCCTGTTTCCTTATGCCTTATATACAGTTCTCTGTCCAGATATCACTTCTGGGATTAAAGGTATGCATGCTTCCTAGTACTGAGATTAAAACTACATGCCACCACTGCCTGGCTCTGTTTCCAGTGTGGCCTTGAACTCACAGAGATCCAGATGGATTTCTGCCTCCTGAGTGATAGAATTAAGGGTGTGCCACCACTGCCTGACCTCTATATCTAATCTCTGTCCTCTGATCCTCAGGCAAGTTTATTAGGGTACATAATATATAACCACAATCCTGTCCCCTTGGTTGCAATTTAGGTGTATGAGTGATTATTGAAGGTGGCCACCATCAGTCTGTATTAGTTTGGTCTCCAATATCTGTATTGGTGTATTTCTCCTTTTTGTTCCTCTTTTTTGTCTGGTGCATTTGTGTTTTCTGGCATGCCCATCAGTTTTGTTGCAGACTTGGGATCCTGCTGGAGTACAGTCAATATCCTTTTGGGCTCCATGTTGTATCATTTTCAGGAGTTTTATGAGGTAGATTACTGAGTGAAGGTGACTCCCGGAAAGTTCCATTACTCTTTGTGAACTAGAGTGGCTCTCTTTTAATATGGAATGGCCATATGTGAAGCTGATCAATCTCCAAACTTCCCTAAGAGTCAGGGGTACCCTGGTCACCCTGACCAGCTCCCTGCTTGGACTACTGGCTCTCAAATGGCTGGCTCTTGGTTTTCCTCTTCCTCCACCCTGGCTACATTGTTGCACTCTTAAACAGGGCTCTGCTGTTTTAATCATCAGGCCTCTGACTAAGAAGCTTGGATCCCCAGTTCTAATGCCCAGGGAGGAGGAAGACATTCCTCACCCTACCATCCTCACACCCAGCTGGTTCAGATCTGGCCTGCCCTCTGCTCCAAGAGCTCCAGCCCCTATAATCTACCCTGCCCTGTTCTTATATCTGAACACCTGGAACCAGGTAGATTATGTTGTGCCTCGGCCAAGGCAGACCTCACCTCTGGCTTTCTTTTCCTCTTGAAGAGGCACCTACTAACAGAAGCTCCCCCACACCAGGGAGGGGGAGAGAGAGAGAGAGAGAGAGAGAGAGAGAGAGAGAGAGAGAGAGAGAGAGAGAGAGAGAGAGAAAGAGAGAGAGAGAGAGAGATCCAGACTCCTTTTCAACCAATTATCTGTATAACTGGAAGACTCAAGACTCAATTCTCTCCTTTTTCTGTAAAACTCCAGACCCTTACCAGTTTGGTGGAAACTGTTTCTTTACTCATCAGCCAGCATGGGCCAACTTCCAGCAACTCCGGGACACCCTGTTCACAGCTGAGGAGAGGGACCAGGTTTAACTGAAGCCTACAAAACCATGGAAGGCTCTGAAGCAAAAGGGGAGGACAACGAGTTAAGAGTCAAGTGGATCTTGCCTTCAACTTGACCAAACTGAGATCCTACACAGACCAAGGTAAGGGGATCCTAGAAACCTATCTCCAGGCCCCAATGACTGGAATGAAAGCTGCAGCTAAGAAGCAAACTAAACCCTCAAGGGTGTCAAGATGTTATCCATGGAATCAGGTGTCTCCTGCTGGGTTTCTGAAGAGCCTCCAGGAGGCTTATAGGAAATTAATCCCCCTTGACCTTGATGCTCCAGAAAACCATTATATTAATGGTTTATATTAATATTGCCTTTATGACTCAGACGGTGGCCCTAGACATTTGCAGAAAGTTGCAGAAGTTGGAGGGGTTCAACGGAACGACTGGGTTGCAGTTGTTAGAAATAGTTTAAAAGAGTTTCAACAATAGAGATCCAAAAGAAAAATAGGATAGGAGACTAGCTCCAGTAATGGTGACTGCTTTGAGAGAAGGAGAAGACAGGGAATGAAAGTACCCTAAGTGGGCAACTTAACCTCAGGCCAGGCTAGGCAAAGACCAACATGCTTATTGCAAGGAAAAGGGACACTGGAAGAATGAATCTCAGCAGTGTAGGTAAAGAAGAGGAGAAAAAGTCCTCAAACTGACCTGCACTTGAATATTACCTTCTTGCAGTATATGAATGATCTTCTCATTGTTACTCATGCCATGAAAGAATGTCAACAAGCCACTGAAAAACTGCTTGAAATGCTCCAGCAATTGGTTTGTCACATATCTTCCAAGAAGGCCCAACCTTGTTCTAACAAGGTAACTTATTTGGGGAACTGTCTGGAGAGCAGCAGGAAATTGTTCCTGAGAAGGATCCAAGCTCTCTTAAACATCCCTGAGCTGCACTATAGAGGCAGGTGAAGGCTTTTGGGAATGGTTGAATACTTCAAATTATGGACACCCAACTTTGGAGAAATAGCTAAACCATTATACCAGAGCACCCATGCACACACACACATACATACATACACACACACACACACACACACACACACACACACACACACACACACACAGGAGCACACTGGGTGGGGGGTGGCCCTCTGAATTGGAAATGGGAAGGAAAGGAGGTGTTCCAAAACCTTAAGGTGGCACTGATGTCAACCCCAGCCTTGTGACTGCCTGGCATAACCAAAACTTTTGGCCAGTTTGTAAATGAACATCATGGAGGGGCCAAGTGTGTCTTGCCCCAAACTCTTGGACCCTGGAGAATGTCTGTGGCATTCCTGTCTAAATACTTTCACTCTGCTGCAGCACAGTGCCCTGCCTGCATTTGGGTCATTACTGTCATGGAGTTGCTGCTGAAAGTGGCTGATAAACTGACTATGGGGACAGGAGTTGGCCATCACAAGCCACTGAATGTTCTATATCAGATGCTTAAATCACTGACTATCAGGTTTTCCTTCTAGATACCCTGAGAATCAGTTTTTCACCTTCTGCAGTACTGAATTCAGCATCCCTATCCCTCTTTCCTGACTCCAGAGAGCAGCCAGCCTGTGACTATATCCAGGTTATTGACGACCTGCAACACTGGAGATTGGACCTTTGAGAACATCCCCCAGGGAAAGAAGATGTAACCCAACATACAGACAGAAGCAGCTCTATACTAGAAGGGGTCAGCGATGCAGGAGTGGCCGTGGTGACACTCTCCAAGATAATTTGGGCCCAATTCCTGGCTAGGTAACATCATCCCAGAATTAATAGGTTAATAGATGGGGAAATGGTCCCACAGTTGATAGTTGTCCTGGCAGCCAGTATGCTTTTACTACTGCACATATCCATGGTGCATTATATCACTCTGCACCTACTTATCTTGGCTGGAAAAGAGTTCAAAAACAAGGAGGAAATCTTTACTCTTTGACAGCCATTTGGCTACTAAAACAACTTGCCTTTATTCGCTGCCTCAACACCAGAAAGGAGATTCCTCTGAGCCTGTGACAAGAGATTTACAAAGACCAGAGCAAAAAAAAAAAAAAAAAAAAAAAAAAAAAGGCTGACAAAGAGCCAGTGAGGTCACTGTAATATCAGGTTCCTCCTAGATTCTCATCCTCCTGCTGGCACCAGACCTATTGAGCATCCCGAATACATGGATGAAGAAGAAAAATGGGCATGGCAACAGGGGCCCTCTAAGACAGAGGACTGCTGAGTTCTTCTGGACTGATGCCCTATTCTACCCAGAGCTCTGGGGCCATCTCTTCTCTCTCAAATTTAACAAAGCTCTCATCTGGGCTCCACCAAGCTGAAGGAGCTAATCAGAGAAAGGTATTTCTTGCTTCATCTGGATGAGAGAGCCTAACAGATTACCTACCCTTGTGCTATCTGGGCTTCAGGTAAACCCCAAAGGAGGCAAACCTGTACAACCGGTGCTTATAGGAGTCCATTGAGTAGATTTAGTCGAGGTAAACACTGGGAAGTGGACTTTTCTGAAGTCACTGCAACAAGGTTTGACAGCCAGTATTTGCTAGTCTTTGTAGATACTTTTTCAGGGTGTGCTGTGGGACAATGCCCTTGTACACTTGTTTAATAAAATGCTGATTGTCCAGTAGCCAGGCATAGGTGGGGCAAGTAGATGAGGAGAATTCTGGGAAGAGGAAGGGCTGAGTTAGGAGTCGCCAGCCAGACACACAGGAAGGAAGATGATAAGGCAGAACTGAGAAAAGGTGCCAAGCCATGTGGCTAAACATAGCTAAGAATTATGGGTTAAATTAAGTGTAAGAGCTAGTCAGTAATAATAAGCCTGAGCTAATGGCCAAACAGTAATAATTAATAGAAGCCTCTGTATGTTTACTTGGGGGACATGAGTGGGAGAGACTTGATCCAACTGCCAGTCAGCTGGGACACAGAAAAACTTCTGACTACAAGGTTGGATAGAGGCTTAGGTCAGAAAGAGCTAATGTAGTCATAAAAATATGGCCAATGGAAGTCATTCCCTGATTCTGCCTTCCTTACTCTTTGGGATCAGACCACAGCTTGGCCTTCATGGCTAAAGTGTCACAAGTGGCTAAAATTCTAGGATCCTTTGTAAATTAAACTGTGCCTATAGTCCCCAGAGTCCATGACAAATAGACAGAGCTAATAGATTCATAAAGAAACATTAACCAAATTTTGGGCAGAAACTGGCAATAGGTAGGAAAGGTGGATTGAGCTATTCCCTATTGTTCCTTTCAGAATCAGGTGCTCCATTTACCAAGACAACCACCATTTGAGATAATGTTTGGTAGCCCACCTCCACTAACCCCTGTAAAAGGAAGCCCACATCCCATTGAAATGTCTAATTATTCCTTCCTCAGGTCTCTTCAGGTCTTGCAACAAGTTTTTTGAAACATTTGGACTGCCTCTCACCTCCATCACCCTTGTCAGCCCTGACAGAATCAGTACCAAGCTCCAGCCTAGAGAAACCTGGTCTAGGTTCGCTGCCTGCCCATCAGGACCCTAGAGCCTTCCTTGAAGGAATTATACACTGTGATCCAGAGGACACCCACAACTATTGAGGTAGCAGGGACTGGAGCTTGGATCCATCACTTCCACTTAAAAGCAGACATGACTAACTATGAAAAGGGTGAAAGATGGGAGGTACTGTGGGGCTCCCAGCACCCCCTAATGGTGAGATTCATTCATATCTTGCACTCAGACTGATACCAAGGTTGGGAATCTTTACAGATGATTCTCATATGTGGTTAACTAGAAATGTTGAAACCTGGGACTGGGAATTGTTCCAGACTTCAGACAGAAAAGTAAGTGTTTTCTGGAACACTAGCTCCCAACCTGTGTTTAGATTTGACATGTGTGATTTCTTTGGTAAGAATGAACTCAGGGCCAAATGAGGAAATTACTATTCAACTTACCCAGGGTTTGTGGGACTAAATTTCAGAAACTGCCGCTATGGTATTTGCAATTTTATGCATGCACAGCAAATGAGCTGACCACTGGCATAAGTGGAAAAGAGATTATCATTGCTCCTCTACAGGCTGCAAGACTAAGTCTGCCTGGGATGGATAAAGACCCATACATTCCCATTCAATGGTAATTCCTTCCTAAGATGATTGTTGGGGTTTAAGCCTGGGACCTGCAACCTGTTACTTTAAGGGTTATGGCCTGGAAAGAATTGAATGCTAAACACTGGCTTACAGGCTGAACCTGGGGGTTCTATCTTGAATTTAAAGGCTGTGGAAATAAATCTGGTGTGGAATTCACCATACAGAAAACGACACCACCCCACAAGGCCAATCCTATAGGTATAGGAAGAAACTGATTGTTTCCACCAAAACCAAGATTAGCTCCCTCTCCCCTCCCATCCCAGACTACTCAATCCATAGTAATAGAGCAAACCTCAGTTCCCACTGAGGGCAGTCACTCACCTCTTGTAACTATACCTTCATGGCCAGAATTGGTCCCAATTTCAAATGATATCCCTGAGATGGAGATCTGTTTTAGTCAGTGTTCTATTGCTGTAAAGAGACATCATGTCCATGGCAACTCTTATAAAGGAAAGCAATTAATTGGGCCTGGCTTACTGTTTCAGAGGTTTATTTCATTGTTAGCATGGCAGGAAGCATGGCAGCACACAGGCAGATGTGGTACAGGAAAAGGATCTGAGAGTTCTACATCCAGATCCACAGGCAGCAGGAAGAGAGACATTGAGCCTGGCTTGTGCTTTTAAAAGCTTACAGACTACCCTCAGTGATGCAGTTACTCCAATAAGGCCACACCTACTCCAACAAGGTCATTTGAGAACATGGAGCCCACCTTCTCAAATTTGGGTTGAGTCACAACAGGTGTTGCCTACATTATCTGCCAGTGCCAAAGTCTGAGGCTGTCTGAAAACTGTATACTCACTCTTTTATCTCTAGACTTTGCCTGTGAAGAGACTCTATATTGAATAAGAACTTTACAATGAAGGCCAGAATAGAACAACAATTTTCTAAATGGTAGGTAATATGTTCTTCAGTATTTCTAGTACCTAGAAAAGCATTTCATTAGAAAACATGCATGGAATATTTTATTAATAGATAAAAATAAATTAGTTATATATCAATGTTTATTACTGCTCTATTTATGGAAGCATGGAAATGGAACCAATATGGGTGAAACCATATGAAGTTGATACTTGAACAACAGCTCCATTAAGAAAGCCTGTCTCAAATAGCCAATCCAATGGAAATGCATGAACTGTGAACCAATGGTTGAGGAGCTCCCATGGAACTGGACCAGGGCCTCTGGATAAGTGAGACAGCTGATTAGTTTGAACTGTTTGGGAGGCCCCCAGGCAGTGGAGCCAGGACCTGTCCTTGGTGCATGGGCTGGCTTTTTTGGAGCCTGGGGCCTATGCTGGGACACTTTGCTCAGCCTTGGTGTAGGGAGGAGGGGACTGGACCTGCCTCAACTGAATCTACCAGGCTGGGCTGACTCCCTAGGGGAGACCTTGCCTTGGAGGAGGTGGGAGTCGGGGGTGGGAGGAGGGAGGACGGGGAATCCGTGGCTGATATGTGAAATTAAGTTAATTATAAAATAAAAGTATTTTTTAAAAATAGAAAGCCTGTCTCTGCTTCAACTAGATATTGCTATAATGCTATATAACAAAACAACCACACAATACCAGGGTAGTACAGCAATAAGCACATTTTGTTTTTTGTCATAAGATTGTGGATCAGGTGGGACTGTACTTTCAAGGGTGTAGGCAGAAGTTTCTGTTCTGTCAACAACTCCTAAATACCCAGCAGCTGTTTCCCAAATTACTGCACAGAAGCTTATATTAATTAGAAGTGCTCGGCCATTAGCTCAGGCTTATTACTGACTAGCTCTTTCACTTAAATTAACCCATAATTCTTATCTATGTTTAGACATGTGGCTTGGTACCTTTTCTCAGTTCAACATTCTCATCTTGCTTCCTCTGCATCTGGCTGGTGACTCCTGACTCCCCCATTCCTCTTTCCAGCATTCTCCTAGTCTGCTCGCCCCACCTAGACTTCCTGCCTTGCTACTGGCCAATCAGCATTTTATTAAACCAATTCGTGACAAATCTTTACAGTGTACAAGCATTATCTCACAGCACAAGGGGGCAGTTGAAGCAGCTTTGTTCCATGAGTCCTGTTTAATGTCCTCATACCCTAGAATGGCAGATTTACTGAGAATCTGCTTCTTATATGCAGGCCAAAGAAAAATGGAAAAGGGCATGGGAAAAGTTTCTTAAAGTCTAGGCTTTTTAAATATAACTTTATGGCTTACTATAGGTTCTCTCTACCTATCACTACAACCAACTCTCATGGATAAACACAAACTCTTCTTTGTACCCAGCAATGAACAGTGGTTTGTCCTATGTTGATTTTCCAGTGATTTTTATCACTACAATTATAAACCTTTGCCCTTCTTATTCTCTTAAGAAAATAGATTTATTCTCCTGTTGTATTTTATGTGATATAATATTATTTAAATATTATGTTTGCTCTCCCTAAGAACCATTACATGCTAAAAATTAGCTGATCAACAAAAGCTATTTTATACTATTAAAAGCCATTTATCCTACTCTGAATTAAATGTATTCACTTACAAACAAAGGCATATGAATGGACATTGTTACCATCCTAAAAACGTCTATTTATATTTTAATATTAGCTGTAGAGCAACAAAGACAGAGATGATTTTAAATCTCTATTTATTATTCTTGGGTTGAAAACTGAGGCTGAGATTTTACACAGAATGAGAAAGGGAGGGGGGTGATACAGAGGGTGAAGGAAAGGGAGAGAATAGGGATGGCTTACACAGAAACTGTTCGAGAAGATGTGGGGAAATATTTTGTTTGCTCTCAAATGACTATATATAAATGTATGTCTATTAGCAATCACATACCCACACATATATACACACATGCACACACACTATATATGGATATGTATGTATATATATTGTAGGTATAGTTGGAATGAAGCTCTGCCACTTTGGTTGTTAATTCTACTGCCAAGAGCCATATGCTAAGAAAACACCAGTAGTGCCAGGTCCTCCCTTTGATTTGTGGGTTAAGAAAGTCAAAGAGACTCCAAATTTATATTGACTCTTGTCATTGTCTTTGGTTGCTTCTGAGAATCTGAAGTTAAGATTCTGTCTCTGAAGACGCTGTACACTCCAGATGTGGGACTTGGGGGACTGGAGTTGTAAACCAAGCCAACTATCTGTGACTGGTGAGATCATGGACCAAGAGGATAGCCTCTATTGGCACATTCCTAAACTGGTGAAATTTCTGACTGCATTCTAAATACTTATCCTCATACCAAGAGATGAGTGTAGCTCTCACCCTTCATCAAAGAAGCTTGTTTTCACAGTAGATGGAGAATATTACAGAAATCCACATCTAGCCAAAATGCAAAGGACAACTGACTTGGAGATTCCCAACTCTAATTGATACATCTGCAACATGATCTCTACAGGTAAGGCTCAGGGTATATCACAGAAGAGGAAACAGAAAGACAGCAAGAGCCAGAAGACTCTTGATGCATATGACATGTATATACATGTCTTCTACATATGACGGAGGCTGCACCCATGAAATCTCAAAAATATGCTTGCCTAAACAAAATCTATACAAGGACAACACCAGGTGAAACATCAGCATGGATGGGGAAATCTCACAAGGTACTACTCATAAAGAGCTGCAGGCATTTAATGGTATGGACTCAATAGGCTGCATACACACACACACACACACACACACACACACACACACACACACACACACCAATTTGTAGATTACATTTTTTTCAGTTCACAAGAATTCCTAAGAGCACATGATATTGCAGAGAAAGTATTAAATAAACATCTATTAAGTCCAAAAATTGTGTATGTATATACATATCAATTTGTATGCATAAGTAGAACAGACACCACAAGCTTTATGACATTCAAACAATGGGAAAATGGGATAGTAGATGACACTGAAAAGCATGCTTATATCAATTGAGTTGCACAGGAAGTAGCTATAATCTAGTTCACAGTAGAAATAGTGATTTTTAAGTTATATTCATTATTTCCTAAATTTAAGTGGGCTTAGATTTATATTATTATTCTGAAGAAAGACATAAATATTCTACCATGTAAAATGCACTCAAAATTCTCTGCCATCTTGGAGAGGGAGTAGGGGCCCATGGTAGCCACTGTTGGCATGTTAGATAAAGGAAGCATAGTTTTTGTTGTCCCTATTATCTTAAATCAATCAATATCTATTTCTTTTGTGAAGGGACTAGGGGATCATGGTCTAATATATATGACTGTATATTCACAGAGACAAGGTTCATGATGTCAATAGTAAGGGATGTGAAAGTTGTACAGTCCTACATCTGGTGTGGTACAAGCACAAAAAATGGTGAATAATGTTCACATATATGAATGTATTCACACACACAAACACATAAATTTTATATATATTATATGTGTGTGTGTGTGTGTAGAGAGAAAGAGGCAAAGAGATAGGGAGGGAGGAAGGGAGGAAGGGGAGAGAGAAGAGAGAGAGAGAGAGAGAGAGAGAGAGAGAGAGAGAGAGAGAGAGAGAGAGAGAGAGAGAGGAGAGCAGAAGAGAGGGCCAAACGTGGAAGAGAAAATGCTGCTGTTACCCTGGTAACCCTACAGGTGTAGTGGGAACTTGACTTTAGCCCCTTACCTTCACTGCTCTTGAGATTAGAAAGAATGACTGAACTCTGTATTAGGTGAGGGAGCCACTTTTTAAAAAAGATGTTTTTATTTTTAATAATAAGATTATTTTGATTGTATTTTTATCACATTATATATTCAGAAATATGGGGTATTTTTTACTTAGGCGACACAGAAGCAAGAGAACAACCCTGTACCAAAATAACAGAAAATAGCATGAAGACCTGAAATGTGGAAAAAGGATTCTTATCACTGTGTCCAAATATGACAGAGAAATTTAAGTAATATGCCATATAATTACAGGTTTCCATTTCATTCCTTTTTTTTTTTTAGCCCAAATAATTTAAAAATCTACAATGTTTACTAATTAAGGATTCTTAACCTTCCAGAAACAAATGCTGTGCTTTCTGAAGGAAATATTTGAAATTTCATCCCAGCAGTTTTCAATATTTTCCAGTTAAGTTAAAAGCAAAAGTAAGGTCATTGCTAAAATACTGCTGCCATTATACATTTACTATAGCTGAGCAATAGTGCATGAACAGACACCTCGCCTTGCCTAAAGCCAGTGGATCGAAAGAACCTTGAATAAACAAACCAAGCACGAGGAAGAGAGGTAGACAGAGGTGGGCTGCACGGGTCACTGATCATCCACTGTGATTGCCATAGCCCTGGAATATTCAGCCATTCTCACTCAGTGAAAAATTGTGATAAACAAAATCTTTGTGTTAAAACCTGGTGCTATCTTACCAATAGGCACCCAACTACACAGATTCGAAAACACGAACCATAGAAACCAGGTTGAATTATAAAACAAAACACTTCCAGAAAAGGGGAGAATTAGACACAGATGTGCACTCAGGGAGAAGGCCATGTGAAGCTTTTGGAAGAAACTGATGTAACACAGCAGAGGCTAAGACATAGATTCTAATAGATCATCAGAAGCTAGTAAAGACACATGGGATATTATACCACATAAGTGCAAAAAGAATCAAAGTTACTAGCACATGATTTCAGACTTCTAGATTCTAAGAGACAGTACCTTCCTGTTGTTTAAGACACAAGGTTGGTGGTAATTTATATGTCAGCTTTAGTAAACATACTTTCTACAAAATATGTAAATATCCTTGCTCCACCATTTCCATTACTATGCTACCCTTATTGGCTGTTATGAGTATTTATGACACCAATATTTTACTATGTTTGAAGCCCTCCAAAACCGTATTTAGCTCATAAGAAGAGTCACAGATTTCTAATACTAGGGTTGACCCAATTATTTAGCATAGCATCAGTCTACAAGTACAAACATTGAATGAAGTATGCCAAAGAAATGCTTTAAAACCTATTAGCCAAACTTAAAATAAATTAGAAACAGATTACGATAAATATATTGCAATAACAATACAGAACTAAGGAGATGCGGAAAACCAAACTCAGCGGATGGTACAGACAAAAGAAGTTATTACCCAAAGCACAGTGAGAAGGAATGACCTACGAAGCGCCACAATCAGGAAGAAGTGGGCCAAGAGAGCAGAAGTGAATCAAAAAAGGGCATCAAAATCATTCACAAAGGAAGACAGGTGTCCCCACAAAATGAATTAAATGTGTGAAATAAAAATGCCCCTGCTCAAACCACTTAATTTAGAAAAACGACTTAAACTTCATAAATACAAAAGACAAAACTGAAGATTGCTAACAACCCTGATTGAGGGGATTGACAGCAGCCTTAGAATTAACCACCACAGAGGAGAGAAGACAGCAGGAGAATACACTCTGTGTCTTGTGAGACAATATCTGTCAGCCTAGGATTATATCCCCAGTTGGGCTTTCAATCATGACTGAGGTAAAATAGGTTTTCAGTCAAAGGCTGAACCACTCACAGATTTCTGTGAAAGCCCATTATTGAAGCACTTCAAGAGAGGGGGATTTAACTTAGAAGAATATGCTGACACCTGAAATAAAAAGTACACATTAATGTATGAAGTTTATGTTTAAAATAAAATAAAAATAATTAAGACTATTACTAAATGTCTTGACATCAAAACACAGTGACATCGATGAAGTGTGTGTGTGTGTGTGTGTGTGTGTGTGTGTGTGTGTGTGTGTTTGTGTGTAATCTTCATCAGGCTAGGGGGTCACTGTCCAGTGAGCACTGTGTTTCCTCCTGTCTTACACTCCCCAGTACAGGAATTACAACCTGCCCAACTTTCCATTTTTTTTTTCAACTTGGGTTCTAGGGATTGGACTCAAGTCTTTATGCTTGCAAGGCAAGAAGGTTAGAGACTGAGCTATCTGTACAGTCCAAGTGGTGACAAATTCGATGTGTTTAACTTCAAAATATAGACATGGAAGATGAGAGGGGCAATTGCTGAGTTAAAATGTTTAATGACTTTGGGTTGAGGAAGGTCATTGGGAATATTCATTCATGTTAAATGTTGTTATGAGAAGTATGTACTAAGGATTAAGGCATTCCATTCAACACTCAAGAAAAAACAGACAAATACAATACATGGTTCTAAATTCATAAAAGAGAATAAGGAAGAACAAAGAACTTGAATAATTGAGAGCCCACTTATATTAGTATAATAAAATAAAATATTATAAATCATATAAAATATTATAAATTATAAATATAGAGATTTGTTGGCAACAGTTCCTGAAGCTGAAAGTCCTGCATCTGGAAAGTGCAAACATGTGGAGCCTGGTTTCCTGCTTCCTCCTTACACATGAGAAGAGCTGGAAAGAGGGAGTTCGTTCATGCAAGCCTTTTGTACAGGCATCAGCCTGGTCATGAGGAGTCTGTGTCCCATGTCACACACCAACTAAGCACTCCATCTCCCTGGACTGTTGCACCAGAGTTCAAGTTTCTGGCACAAAAATTTAAGTGATAAAATGGGATTTAAAGAATAAAAAGAGAAATTGCATCATGGGAGCAGGACCTTCATTAAATATGGAAATTATATGAATGCATAAAATATAACAATAATTTCAAAATTGTAGTTGGATGGAACTTCTTTGTTTGAAGGAGAACTATTGCAATGTATGCAAAGAAACTGATGTACTTATAAGAAACAGGAATAAACAAAAGCTTCACTAGGGTTGAAATTAAAAGTATACAAATAATACACATCCAGCAATACCAATGTACAAAAGTCAGATAGTGATAGAATAGAGGAATAATGATTTCAAGTTAAGTATTTTATTTTTATAAAGTAAGTCATTTTAATACATCTAAGTTACAGATGTTGAATTCTTTATATTAGTATAGCTTAAAAGTCTAAAATAGTACATGTCACGTAATAGGTTCCAGATATATGCATAAAACAAACTGGAATTAACACTTAGAGAAAACATAGTGAGTTAATATAATCCTGAATCTATGCAAATTAACAACCATACACTACAACAGCATACATTATGTTATATTAATATGATAACGTATATGCACACACACAGTTTGAGAGACACAAGGCATTTTAAGAGAAATTGTCAACCCTGGAATGAAATCCTCACTGCCATCTGCCAGACAATGGCACCTGTTTGAGCTAGACAACATGAGTGCTAAACTACAGGTACCATGACTCATACCAATCACACTGTTGGAAATAGCATGCTTGTATTCTTTGCTTATTTAATAATGTCATGAGATGCATCGATAAATCAGTCATCTTGTTTAGCTGAATTCCTGATGCTAAAAGGACAAGGTGATCTTCAAATTCTGTCTTCAGTGTGATTATGTAGCTATCTCCTCCACATTCTTTGTCAGCATCTGGCAAACATGCACTGTGCATCATTAACTCAACTCTGGGTGTAAAATTAGTCCAGGTTCAGCAGAGAATGTGGGAGCAGCTGGTGAAGAGCGAGACCTGTAGGATCCACTACCTGAATGAGCATCAACAGGATGTCTGCCTCATTTTTGTTTCTGAGCCCTTTCTTATCTTTGAGGCTGCTGCAAAATTCCAGAAGGATTTCCAACCAGGATGCTAAGGGGTGTATGTGGAAGGATTATAGTGCAAAAGAAATAGTGCAACTCTGAAAATAACAGTTCTGTGGGACTGGAAACACAAGACTCATCATATTTTTTTAAACCATCACATAAAGTTATACTCACCATGAATTACGCCCTTAGTGGCATTTTTCAGTCATATTTTTGTTTTTTCCTTGAGTATAACATCCCTGCCATTGTGACTCTCTCTAGGAGTCTGTTAATGGCTCAGTGAAGGAAAGGCATAGGGCAGGGAAAGTTGGGTAATATAAACATAGATACCTCTTTATTGGTCCACTGAATATAAAGTTTAGCAATTGGGACACATTTGCATCTGGACAAAATTAAATATGTTCTGCCAGTAGGAAGTATTCTACCTTTGTCATATCTTGCCATTACAAAGTCATAGCCTAAAGTCTTTTTCCCAGGTGGAAGCCTTCTTAGCCCACTGGACTAAGGTGAGAATGTTCATTAATGGTGGTTTCTTTAATGGTTCAGTTATAAGCAAAGCCTTTTAGTAATGGCTTCATTTTCCCATCCAAGGGCCAAATCCACAGCACTGTATTTATTATTATTTGAACACATTTCTGATAGCATTCATAAAAGTTAAATAGAAAGAACCAGTAGATAATGCCGAAGTGAAATGAGTGAGTAATAAAAGTGTGGCTGCTGATATTGCTGTAGTGTGGTAAGAAGATAACAAACACTGCCAAGGATGGTGTATTTTTCAACAGAAAAACCTTTTCATTCCATTTCAAGATAGTGTGCAGAAGATCTGCAGAGACTTTCCTGGGTAATTTACTCTGGAATATTGGAAGGAACTCTGATCTTCTGAGACAGAGGTACTTGGCAACGTGTTTAAAAACAAGCATTTCTCTCAGGAAGAGAGACTAGTTTTCTATCACATGCTTAGGTGTTTTGGTGAAAATAACAGGTCTGTATGAAGATAACTTAATCAGAAAATCTATTTTCATAACAACATCTACTGGCAGAAGAACACATTTTCAAGAAATAACATGGGAAAAAAAGTAAGAGAAATTTTATGATAGACTCAGCTTTGCAGATGGGACCCAGTGAGTCATGCATGCTGTGATCTGGATTTATAACCACTCCTGTCTGGAGAACCCAACCCATATGAAATACATAGACTGAGGTTTCTCAGTGATGGGCTCTCTAGAACAGAAGCTAGCACAGTTTGGGAGGCAAATCCATTTCCTGTGAAGAGTAATCAGTAGGATGAGGAAGAAGAAATGGATGCTGAGTGTCCTGCTTTTATAGTGTTGCTGTGACGGGACACTTATCGAAAACTCTTTTCACTTCCATGGTGCTCGTCTCACGTTCATCATAACCATTTCCCTTGCCCCAGTGGATCAGAAACCACAGACTTTTAATTCAAGTGTATCACGTGATGGGCTCTGACAGAATCTTTTCTTCCCTCTGAAACTTCACAGGCCAGGTCTCCATCATCCGCATTTTTTTCAACACTTTTATCTTGCAAGCTCCCACAGAACAGCCAGCCCATTGTGATCTGAACACTCAATGGCTCTTCCAGTCCAAAGTTCCAGTTACTCCCACAATTCTCCCCCAGACGACATAGCCAAGTCTGTCACAGCAAAAGCCTACTTTCTGGTACAAGTTTCTGCTCTAGTGATGAGAACAAGAAGTAGAAATTTGCTAAGCAGTTTAGGGTAAAAAGACCCCAAGAAAGTAAAAATACTCTTTTTTGTCTGAAAACCAAGATATTCTTGGTCCTTTTGGCAGCCAGAGATGCCAAAGTGCTCGGGCTCTGATCTCTTACTTGATTCCTAAATGAGTTTAAGGTTAGGCTTTCAGAGGAGGGAATGCTAGAATAAAAATCTCTAAGTCAAGAGAATGGAATCTCTGGCCTGGCTGGAAACACATTTTAGCTGGTCTTTGTCAACCACTTAGCCAAGGAAACACCCTTAGGAAGTAGGCTCACTTTAGGCCATGCTAACAAGAGAGGAAGAATAATTACGCATTTAATGATATACTGTGCTTTTCCTCCCCAGAACTCCTGTTCCTAATGCAGTAGCTTGCAGGCTGCAGCCATTTAGACCATAAATCTGCCTTTAGGGCTCAAACCCCGGATAACTGACTAAGTGAGGTACCTACTTAGCATATCAAAGCTGACCTGGACTCCAGGTTCTCCCTGTATCCTTCAGACCCTACTTGTTACAGGGATTTGCTGGCATACCTGGCCCCCTACCCTAAACTCCAGCCCAGAGGCTGGGATGTCCTTCCCCCAGCTGCCCTTTCCTCTATAATCCAGCCATCTTGGTAACTTGGCCCTTTTGACCCACCCTTTCTTCTCTTGACTGGTATCTTGGCCCAGGTTACCCCTTTTGGTCACTGGCTCCTCTCCTCTCTTTTTTCCCTTCTCTCCTCATATGGTGTGGGTCAGGGTCATGTCCACTCTGGACTCTCCCAGATGGCCCTGCCTCTGACTATGCTCTCTCCCTTCTATCTACAATAAACTTTCTCCTCCACCAAACCTAGGAGTAATCATGTCCTTCCTTTTTATTTATTTAATTTTTTATTCACTACCTAGTTTTTTGAATTATTTAAAAAACATAACTTCCTTTTCTTTCTTCTATGTCTTCTCTAAGCATGCTTTCCTTAACACTGTGGGCTTTGTTCTCAACAGTTTAGGCTTCCTGACTCCTCTAAAGCCTCCCTCCCGGCCTGAGCTTACCTGCCATCTGTCTGACCTCCTTGCCAACTTAGAATGGCATGTTTTCTTTTTCTTCTCTTTCATTTTCCTCCTTCAGGCAGCTTCCAGGGCTTTATAGCTTGCCTGCCCTGAGGTTTTTTATTTTAAACTCTAATAAAATTGACCTTGAGCTACTGTTGCAGTCTGTAACTTAAATTCATTTATTCCTTGGCTCTTTTTCTTCTTTGACTGTTTTGCCATAATCCAATTTGTTCATGAATTATTTTATTGTTATTCCTTAGGTGCCTGTTTGTTTTCTAATGAGAGACAGAAAGAAGGTGGATCTGGATGGGAGAGGAGATGGTAGGAACTGGGGGGGGGGGGGAGAAAGAGAGGGAAAACCATAATCAGAATGGAAAAAAATCTAATTTTGCTTTTGTTTTGTTTTTATTTTGTTGAGGTAGGGTTTCTGCATATAACAGTCAAAGCTGTTTTGGAACTTCCTTTTTAGACCAGGCTAGCCTCAAAATCACAAAGATAAGCCTGCCTCTGCCTCCCCAGGGCTGGAATTAAATGTGTGTGTCACCACACCCAGCTTTAAAAAAAAAATCTATTTTCAATAAAAGGAAAAAAAAATTACTAAGAACTCCAAAAGCGGATCCCAGTTTCCCTGTATCACTAGTTGGGTTTATGTTGCTTTGATTAAACACTGAGCAAAACCAGAGGAAGAAGGGGTCTGTTAGGCTTATGAATGAAAGTGAGGACATGACGATGCCTAGGTATGGTTGAAGACAAGAGTTTCTATTGTAGACATGGGGAAGAGCACAGCCAATGGCCTCGGGAAGCATCTAGACTGAACCAGGCCAGTAGAACAGACCAAGCCTTGAGAGGAGAGAAAGAGGGGGAGAGCTAGAGAGGAAGATGAAGAGAGGTCCAGGAGTGAAGCTAAAAGCAGATCCAAGAGACCAAGGGAGCTGTAGCCCAAATGGCTGAGGTTATATAGAAAAGAGATTCTGCAGGAAGGAAATCCAAGCTCAGAGGCTGGAGAGGTTTAGGATGCCAGCAAGGTGAGAAGTGCTCAGAAGCCAGGACTCTGTACCAGGTATTTGCCATGCTGAGAGCCTGGTGACCAGCATCCTCTGTCCACTATGATATGCTAATAGGCTCCTCAGCCATTTGTCCCAGGTTTCTGTGAGACTTAACAGCCTACACAGCCACATCAGAGTCCCTCATCAAGGGAAGGCAGTGCAGGAGCTCAAGTAGGAAGCCTGGAGACAGGAACACAAGGAGAGACCATAGGGAAAATTTGCTTATTGGTTTGCTCTCCATAACTTGCTCAGCTTACATTCTTGTATAAGCCAGGTTTATCTGCCAAGGGCTGGCACCACTCACAGTGGGCCTCTTATCTCAAACAGAAATTAAGAAAATGCCCCAATGGATATGCCCACCACCAAGTCTGATGCGGGGACCTCAATTGAGGTTCCCTCTTCTTGATGACTTTAGTTTGTTTCTGGTTGACAAAAACTAACCATCACATTGACCTACATAGAATTCTGCAGTGGCTGTATTGCCTGTGGATGTTAAAGTTGTTTTGCTTTGAGTGGAAATGGCTGCACCTTCCCTGCTCCTTCATGAGATGTGGAGTCAGAGTCATAGAGGAAAGCACCCTGGTGAAAGACTGTCCTGCAGGGGTGGAGTGGTGGAGCTGTGGCTGTTGTGGAGCATTGTAGGTTTAACGCCTTACCTAAGGCCATTCTCATACAATTAAAAGAACTTGAACTCCAATTAGAAGTAATTCAGAGTATGTTTCTTATGGATAACCAGAAAACATACAGGGAGTGATGCCTAAGAATCAAATTAAGGTTTTTAATCACAATTTATTCAGTCCATCATTTTCTTCATCCCTTATTAACCCCCAAAACTTTTTCTTCTTAGTATGGCTGAGAATTATTTAAGGTACTTCTTTAAAAACATGGATTCTTAGTTACAAACCCAATAGACTGAGTCATGAGAACAGAGGTGAGTTTTGGGATTCTTACTTTTGTATCTTAAGAATGCCATTGCATTGAGACGAAGCCGGAACCTCATGTGGGCAATAAACATTCCTCTAGATTCAGGAAGCATGACCACATACAATGATGCTATGACTCTAGGTGAGGAAAGCAGCAGAAGGTGAACCACAGAGCCCAACAGTGAGAAAAGCCCGGTGGAGAAGCAGGCACCAGAGGTGAATGTAAGGAAACAGGTGCTTTTAGACACATCTGAGAGATGTCATGTTCCAAATAATGCATTTAACACATTAGGGAGTAACAAAAGTATATGAAAGGACAGATGGGGAATATGTGACTTCAGAGTGTTGAAAGAGCTCTTGGACGAGGAGTTAAGGCATCTCTGAGTTTCCATCAGCCTGATAAATGTCTGTTTAAGTGGATATTTTTACTGATAATCAAATTGTACACACCCCTTTTGATAGAAACGCAGAACAGTGGAGATATGGCATCAGAACAAGTTCTAGGACTGCTTGCTAGTCCTCTCAGCCTTACGAGATCTTATTTACTTTTAGAAAGACAGTTATGGATGGTCAAGTACCAGATCTCTTCATTTAAGCCTTCTGAATAAAATTAACACATTTATACAGAGTGCTGCATAATTTACTGTACTAAGGCCTCTGGGCAGTGCTCAACACTTAGAATACCTCAAAATTCTACTTAATTTTTAAAAATTTTAATCTCAGAAACAGTGACCAAAAGTTATATTAACAAAAAAGATAAATAAATTAATATATTAAACCTTACTTTCCCCATGATTACCCTAAGCCTGCATGTAAACATCAATGCTCATTTAGTCTTGATTTCTTTACTTACTAAATTAGAAACAGACTCAGAGGGTTGGATACCTACAAGTGCTTTATTTAAGAACAAGGCTTTTACTTATTTTTGTTATATACGTTTTCAGGTCTTGATTCTACTGCAGCTCTTTACTGATGATCCCTTAATTGGTACTGGCTATAACATCTCTGTTCTGGTGTAAATGGCACTGACTCAGGCCATAGGTCCACCCAACCCTCTCTTCAGCCAACCCATTCTCCTATAAAGGGTCTCCAAATTAAGATGATTTGACATAAAATTGTTCAACTTCAAAATGGGCAGGTTGGAAGTCATTCAGATTCCTAACTACTTCAGTTTTAGAATGTGAATTTGAGAAACCAAACTTTGAATTTTGATCTTTTCATAGACTAGCAATTTAAATCAATGTTTCATGATGGTAATGAATAGCCCCAGTTCCTATGAAACCACTCAATCACAAGTGCTGTGGGATGTTGTTCTGTATGCTGTGAATATGTATAGCTCTGATCAGTTGATAAATAAAACACTGATTGGCCAGTTACCAGGCAGGAAGTATAGGCAGGCAAGCAGATGAGGAGAATGCTGGGAAGAGGAAGGCTCAGTCAGGAGTCGCCAGCCAGACACAGAGGAAGCAAGATGACAAGGCAGAACTGAGAAAAGGTACCAAGCCACGTGGCTAAACATAGATAAAAATTATGGATTAATTTAAGTGTAAGAGCTAATCAGTAATAAGCCTGAGCTAAAGGATAAGCTGTTATGATTAATATAAGCTTGTGAGTGATTATTTGTATTGTTAAACTGTCATGTTCTGGTAGTTATGATCATTTCAAATGATTATATAGTAGGTTAATCAAGATGAAACTTCATCATAAGCCTAGGATCATATGCTTTCATTCACTTCTTCTTGATCAATGAATGTGTCCTTTGACCAACAAGAGTAGATAATTTTTGCAAAGCACCTGTCATGGGCTCTGTGATGAGCACTTCCACTTATATTTGCTTCCTCTCCTTCATTTTCCTCTCTATACAAAAGCCCGAGTCTTATAGAGCAAGGAAAAGGATACCAAAGTGCATTATCAGTGTTCTATTTAAGGAAGCCTGGGGCATTGCACTGGAATACTGTTTAGAACAAATAATTCAACATATTAATTATAGTACTATATTGAATAACAACATAATTCCTAAATACAGTATTGGGATTCTGTGGTGGTTTGAATGAAAATGGTCACATAGAGAGAGGCCATATAGGAGTAGGTGTGGCTTGTTCAAGAAGATGTGTCATTAGGGGTGACCGAAGCGCAAGCCAGTTCACTTCCTGTTGTTTGAGGATCAAGATGTAGAACTCTCAGCTCCTTCTCCAGCACCATGTCAGCCTGCATGCTGCTATGTTTCTCACCATGAGGATAATCAACTAAACCTCTGAAAATGTAAGCCAGCCCCCATTAAATGTTTTTCTTATAAGAGTTGCTGTGGTCCTGTTATCTCTTCACAGCAATAAAACCCCAGCTAAGACAGATTCCATGGATCTCTTGTTCATGAGTAGTGAGAATATAGTTGCTCATTTAGCCTCAATCTCTTCACTTGCCAAAACAGAGTTTGAGAGGGTTGAATATCCATGAGTTCCTTATTTAGAAAGAGGAATTTTGTTAATTTTGTTGTGTATGCTCTTCCATAAGCAATGTCAAAACAATCTTAAAATAACTCACATTTAAATATGATTTTTTTTTTTAATTTGTAAGCTACATCCTGTTTAAATCTCTGCAACTATTAGCTGCAGAGATTAAAATCATCCTGTCTTTCTACCATCTCACTTCTTCTGACATGATAGATTGTATAAAGGGGCTAATAAAGACTTAATTGAACTAAGGAGAGGCAGACAAGGAGTGATTCATTTGTTAGCTTTAATTAAGAGAAGGAGTTCTAGTAATAAATCCAGTGACTTCAGGGGGCAGACAGGAGACCTAAATATGTGAAGAGGAAATAGCTGGTGAAATGAGTTTGAATTTCTTACTTTACCTAAAGGCATTCCCCTTTCAATTGAAAAAAAAAAGAAAGAAAGAAAAAAAAGAGAAAAAGCAACCCAGACATGTGGTGGACTAGCACAGTGAAGAAGAAGAAAAAAGAAAGAGAGAGAGCACTACCAATTCACAACGTGTGGAAGAGGATGGAAGTAATGGGTCAACAAAAATAAGTCCAGGCTTCGGATGGAGGCAGTAAACTATGTGGAAAAGGACACTAAAAAGTTAAGAGTGAAAACCAGGGACATGGTGTTTTGAGCATTTCAAGAAGTATTTACTTCATGTGGCAAGGGCAGAGTAGGGGGAAGGTCAAGAGAGTGTCAAAACAGCAGAGGGCAGTTCAGGTGTCTCTCTAATATCAACCTGTGTATTTGTGTTTAATAAGGATAAGGAAAGGATACCTTTAGCAATGAGTCAGAGACTCACCCTAGGATGCAAATGCAAGTGCCTTTCCATTTCAGATCGGCTAAGTGAGCTTTGTCAAATACTAGTACTATCTTAATGTGTCAGGAACAAAGCAGACAGCTAACATTCCAGTCATCTGTGTGACAGAACTGAGTGCCAGCAGCACTAGACACTGCAGGTGTCCCTGGAAAGCACTGGCTCTGGGAACTTGCAGGGAACTAGTACAAAGCTTAGCAAAAAGAAATTGTGAAGGATGAAATTTTAATCTACCAAGCAGTGCCAACATTATTCATATCTTTTAGTTTCATTAAGGAATACTTGACTAATGAAAAATGTACATAGACACGGTCAGCATGTGCTATTTTAAGTCCAGCACTCAGGGGGGAGAGGTATGTGGATCTGAGTTTGCATCCTGCCTGTTCTACACACCAAATTCTAGGCCAGTGAAATCGTGTCTCTGACAAACAAGCAAATAAGCAAAAATGGAATGCTGTAAGCCTCAAAAGGAAGGACAAGAAGAAGCGAAGAAGAGAAGAGGTCAGAGGGCAAGAAGAGAAGGAACTCTTGCATGGGTGAACATGCAAGTCATGGAGCTGAATGAAATATCTCAGGCACAGGAGGGCAATTACTGCATCACCTCCCTTATGGGTGGATCTAAAGTTGAACCACTGATGTTTTTACTGAAAAGGAAGACATGTTTAAGTAAGAGAAGTATTAAAAAAAAAAAGGCTTCAGATCCATTTACTTTATTTAAGATAAATATAGAGTGCTTCGATTAGGTTAATAGAATGATAATGCAGAAAATTTTGTATTTGAACCATTGAAGGTTTTCACCTTTGTCCTGAATTGCAATTAACACCTCAGTGTCTGTGTTTAATCTCGATCTTTTTCAAGCAACCAGGAAAGTTGATTGAAAAAGGCCGCAGGAGCAACAGGAACCCACCTGGTGACTCAAGTAAGCATCTCTGGGAAGAGAAGATGAGTAGTTTGTTTCTTAGGCACCGAACTTGCCATTTGCTTTGTCAGGAGGCCTCTGCTTGTTGCAAGGAGCAGTTTGGCAATTAGTTGATATATGAAATCAAGTGCTTTCCCTCCAGAATCCTTAAGTGAATAAGATAAAAAGTAGGCATACATCTTTTAACAATCTTTCTTTTTTCCCCCCTCCACAGGTTTTAGTAGATAAAGTTACAGAAACATTTGGATGTAAGAAAGTATTAGTAATTTCATTTAATGAAACCACTTGAATTTGAGAAGAGACTCTTTAGAATGTTACATTTCCATCACTCATATAAATTTCACAATCAAAATTCTATCTGCAGCAGCGAAAGAAGCTGCCATTAAATAGAGACAGGAACTTTCTCTTAATGGAAACACTAAATTACCACTTTCAAAACTAAATGATGTAAAACAACTCCAGTTCTTTAAGAAAGAAGGAAGACCACTTTGTTTTTTAAAAGGAACGTATGTTATTTTCATTTACCTAAATTGACACATGGAAATTAAGTGTCTACCATTAAACAGACAAACAACTGCAAGAAACAAAGTATAATATCTGTAAAATTTTATACCCAGTTTTATGACAAAATGAAATATTACTCATTGTAAAAGGGAGCATAGGAAATTAGACCTAATGCCAAAGGGGAAAAAAAGATAAAACTCAAGAAAAGCAAAATGCTAGCATGCTGGCATGCATAGGGTGAATAGTGAGGGCGTAAGGAAGTGCACATCAGCCATAGCATCTGTGCTGTCTTGGAAAGGAAGTTGAGGATCGGACATGAAAGTTTCTAAGGAGTCTCAAAAACGTGAGTAAAATATTCCATGACAATATGTGCCAGTTCTTTTGATTATTAATGGCAAAACGAGACTATTGCCACCTTTAGCTGAAAAGTAATGTATTAGAAGCCTTGACTTCTCAACAGATGTAATGAGAAGGCCTGGGCACGCTGTGATACTGCAGGAATCCAGGATGTAAATATGACTTCCTTGTAGAATACCTTGACAAATTTGCCAGGGTTTAAAAGCTATGGAACCCTCTTAATCCGTCAAACCAAATTTTTAGCATCAGGCGAGATGGCTCAGAGGTTCAGAGCAGGCACTGCTCTTGCAAAGTTCAGTTCCCAGCACCCAAATTAGGAATCTCACAAGCCTGCACAATCCAGGTCCAGGGAATCCGGCGACCTCTTCTGGCATCTGCAGTACCTGCACTCATGTACGTGCGAAATAAATACACATCATTAAAAATTAAAGAGAAAAAAAATGCATTTTTATAGTAAAGCCAGCTGTACACAGACAGCAGTGTTATAGGAAAAACAAAGTAACAGGTGATTGTTCTTCCAGCAGGAACAACTTTCAGGGTAGAGAAGGTGTTGCTTACACAGTGCATTAACCACTATTAAAAAAAATGACAGCTAAATGTCACAGTGAATTTCTTATTCTAGAATTCTACGTTTCTCTGTAGACTAACATACAGAAAGAAAGAAATGCCACCATGGAAGTATGACAGCAAAGTATCTACATGAGGGGAATGCCTGTAAAATTATAGATAGGTGGAATTATCATGATTTCATTTAATATCTTTACCCAAGGGGCATTAACTTAATTTTTAATACATTTATTTAGTTTATATGTTTAATTTGTATAAATTGGATAAGTTCAGAAGAAAATAAGCAGCTATCCTTACTATTCAAACATAATCCTACTATATTTTGTAGTTAAAATAGTAATTATTTGTTATAGTTCTTTCAAATGCTGTTTTTAAAGGAATGAATGAATTTTAGGTATAACAAAATGTTCTTTCCTTTTCTTTCTTGAAGTTGTTTTTTCTGTTCCATCCATTATTTTAAATTTTTCACATACTTATATACCCTCATAGGTATAATGCTATCCTTGTCTGTATTTAAAATGCACATGTAACTTATCATACTTACAGTATTCGCCCACAACTGGTTTGTGGTTTGTGGTTTGTGGTTTGTGGTTTGTGGTTCCCATCATGGAGTAGCACAGCCTTACAACTGAGTCCTGTTAACTTGTGCAGGTTTTTTTTTTTTTTTTTTTTTTTTTTTTTTTGAGACAGGGTTGTAGCTCTGATGTCCTAAAACTTGCTCTGAAGACCTGGATGGCTTGGAACTCACAGAGATCTACATGCCTCTGCCTCCTCCAGAATGCTAAGATTAAAGGTGTGCAACACCACCACCCTGCTTACATGTGCAGTTTTATTAGATTCACCTCAAATGCTGATCAGTTTCATTCTGACTCTAGCTGTATGCTGATGGACAGTTTGCCTTCCTTACTGTTTGTCTTCCTATCTTATGCCTTCCTTCCCTTATGCCTAGGAATAAGGCATAAGCAACTTGAAATGCTGCTTTCTAACCATATGGTCAAAATTCATGTAGGGGATAAATTTAACTGGTTGCAGGGTTTGTTCATTTTTATTCTATTAGGTATTATTTCCCAGAAATATTATCATCAGTTTCCACTCACCATAGTAGATTAGGAAAACTCTTATTGTACTATGTCTTCCTTAGGGATGACTATTACCATTTTTAATATTTGAGTAACTGGTGTTATTTACTAGTAGAGAGATAGTGTCTCCCATAGTAACTATTAAACAAATATATTCAAGAATTCATTGGCCATTGCTTTATACTTAATTATCTTTTCCTATTTGCTAGCTGCAACTATTTCTTCCAATTTCTAGCTTGTCTTTTCATTTTGTGCTCCATAATATTTTCCGTTGTCAGCGTCTTAATATATCTGCAAATACTCATGTCATCTGCAGTTTAATAGGGCTTAGAATTCCAGATTGACTTTTTCTTTGATTTTTCCTTAGTATTTTTTAGAAGTGTTTCCATCACCTTCAGACTCTCTGGTAACAAAAGGAGAAAGCCTTTATTCTAACTGACATTAATTTTCAGCAATGGCGTAATTACTCTTAATAATACCTCCTTATCTTTGCATTTCATATTTCAGTTCACTGTGTATGCTGGATTTATTCTTTTTTTTTTTTTTTTTTTTTTTTTTTTTCGAACATGGTTTCTCTGTGTAGCTTTGTGCCTTTCCTGGAACTCACTTGGTAGCCCAGGCTGGCCTCAAACTCACAAAGATCCACCTGCCTCTGCCTCCCGAGTGCTGGGATTAAAGGCATGCGCCACCACTGCCCGGCGGATTTATTCTTATTTACTTGTGTCAGAAATATGTGTGCTATAGAAGGATTTAGCTTAAATTCTGCTGGATGTATTTGGTACCTTTCTTTTCTTTTTTTTTTTTTTTTTTTTTTTTTTTTTTTTTTTTGGTTTTTGAGACAGGGTTTCTCTGTGTAGCTTTGCGCCTTTCCTGGAACTCGCTTTGGAGACCAGGCTGGCCTCGAACTCACAGAGATCCGCCTGCCTCTGCTCAAGATTAAAGCGTGCGCCAACGCCCCGTTGGTACCTTTTCTTATTTTACAGTAATTGTTATTATTCAATTGCTTCTTTTATTTAATCTATAATGTTTTTAAATTCTCCATTTTCTGTTTTTAATTGTCACTGTACCCTATATAATTTCTTCAAATTTACCTTCTAGTTACTCATTCCCTCTTTAGCTTTATCTAATATTGCATGTATCATTGGTTGTTTCAATTTTAATGACTATACTGTTAGTTCCTATAGTTCTATTTGATCTACTCATTGAAACACACCTTCTTTATTTCCTTCTTTTTACGTTATTACATTTCTTAGTTTCAAAATTACTTCATCACATCTTTGAAATTGTTCTATTATTTTGCTGTTTTTCAAGGGTAGCACTTTTCCTAAGTCTTCTTTGACAGAGTATCCTTCATAGAAATGCCATTCTTCAAAACTGAATTATTACAGCTGAGTTTGTTATTTCTGTTTTATTTATTTAAGCCTGTGAAGGCTATGAACCCTTAAATATAATGTTTCCCTAGAGGGTTTTTATTTATTTATTTATTTGCCAAGACCCCTAGGGCTTTTATAGATAATTATAATTTTTCATATTAAGCAAGATAGAAATAAGAGATATACATCAAATTTATTTTTTAATTTGTATTCAGGATTTAAAATTGACAGTTTCTTTTTTTCAGAGATTCCACTATGAACATGCTGCTGATTTTTTTTTTGTATAAGTGTTCTGCATGTATACCTGAATGCCAGAAGAAGGCATCAAATCCTATTATAGATGATTGTGAGTCTCCATGTGGTTGCTGGGAATTGAACTCAGGACCTCTGGAAGAGTAGCCAATGCTCTTAACACTGAGCCATCTCTCCAGCCCCTGACTTTTTTATATGAAGCAAATGGGCATCAAATTTTATATTTTTTTTCCATGAACCTCCATGCTATAGAATCATCCATAATAACACACCTTCTATATTTTGATTTTTACATGTTAATAGAACTATTTATGGACCCTTTTATATCTTCTTGCATTTTATTTTAAATAATCGACTTTGATTATTTGTTTTTCCTAAAATTAAGAACATATTTTGCTATATTCTGTTAAAATGATTACAATTTTTATTCAGATTTTGTATGTGTGGGCTTATTTGATGAAATTCACACTAAAATCAGAGAATATAGGGTAAAGGAGTGCACAGTCCAGGAGATAGGTAAGCTTCATCCAATCAGTTGAAAACTTGAATAGAATGGAAGACTGACCTCTCTGAGTGAGATATACCCCTATTCTTAGCAGTCATTAATTGCCTATTGCTCCCTAGTCAGTCATTCAACCCCAAGTAGTCAGTCCTAAACACATACACAGAAAAACAACACTAAATGAATCCAGCAGATTGGATTTATACATACAAGTGTGTGTGTGTGTGTGTGTGTGTGTGTGTGTGTGTGTGTGTTGTATAACAATAATAAAGAATATGCCTTGAACTTGAGAAATAGAGTGCCATAGGAGAAGTAAAGATACAGAAATTATGTACATCAGCACTCTTGCATAAAATTCTCAAAAAATGAAATAAATATAAAATAAGTAAATAAAGTAGGAGAGATCCTAAATGATTTGTAGCATGAACTCTCCTAGGTTTCTCTATTCAAGCATGCAGCCCATTCTACAGTTCAGATATAACAGCCTCAGTGGTACATGAGCCATTCTTTAAATTAAATCATCTATAACAACCAGCCTATATCACCGCTCTCTCTCTCTCCCTCTCTCCTCTCTCTCTCTCTCTCTCTCTCTCTCTCTCTCTCTCTCTCTCTGTCTTTCTCTGTCTCTCTCTGTCTATCTATCTATCATCTATCTATCTATATATCTTCTATCTATATTCATCTGTCATCTATCATCACTCATATATCTTCTATCAATCATCTATTTTCTATCTACATATATATATCTATTCTTCATATATCATCATCTATCTATCATCAATCATTTATCACCTATGTATCATTTATACATATATTCTGTATCTAAAAATCTATCTATATCTATCTATCTATCTATCTATCTATCTATCTATCTATCATCATTTACCTATTCTCTATATACTTACCTACTTGTCAACATGTAATCAGTTCTGTTTTTCTGGAGAACTCACTCCACTGTAAAACCTAAAAGATAATTTTTGAGTGTGATAATTTAAAAACCAAAGAGCAATCACTGTGCCACACTGTTGGGTTGCAGCATTCTTCTTCCTAGATAATCAGGTCTACAGAGTGGACAATAAGAATCCAATCCTATACAAAGAGTGCAAGCACTGTGTTCTCCTGCAAGGAACTGGCTAAACTTAGATTTAAAGTGAGGAAATAAAAGTTGAGTCTTGGATATGACACCCATAATCATATTATGTTTTTGTAACACTCTATTCATTTTCTTGCTATCTAAACCTACTTCTGGTGCTCTTGTTATTTCCAAACTACCCTTTAGAACCCCCAACTAATCCTTATAAAATTAATACAAACATAAGGAGCCACATAAAGCTATTTTGTTCTTTAATTCTGCAATGTGGAACTTGGAATGACTCAGGGGATTAAACACTTGTCATTCAAGTGTGAGGACTGGTGTTCTGATCCCCTAAGCCCACATAAAGGTCAGGTATGCTGTGGATGTGTCAGAAGACTGCTGTCCCAGCACTCAGGAGGCCAAAACAGGGGATCTCCAGAGCAAGCTGGCTAGCTCGAGTAGCTGACATTGGCAAAGTCCAGGTTCAGCAGAAGACATGCCTTAATAAATAATGTGGAGGACGATTAAAGAAGATACCCAGTGTCATCTTCTGACCACCATATTCATGCACAAATACATGCACACTCACTTTCCTATGTGTGCACACACTCACATGCAAACACATATGCACATATCACACACACATACACAAATATTATTCACAATCATTTTCATAGAAATAACTCAGAAATATCACAGGATATGGATCTCAATATGACAGAGACTCTGTGGAAAACAAGGTTGTCTCAGTGGTACTTGTTGCTCTTCCAGTGGACCAAGTTTAGTTCTAAGCCTGATGTCAGGTGCCTTACACGCTTATGTAAATCCATGTCTAAGGATTCCAACACTGTCTTCTAGTTTTTGTGGGCATTGGCATATATATGCATATGTACATACAAATGCAGATATATACATAAATATTAAAATGCATCTAAATAGAGCATAAGTCTCAGCTTATCTTAAAGCTGTCATAATTTAGCTGAATAAATATTCCCATGATTTTATAATTGGTTTGCAAAATATATATGTTTGTGTTTTCAACATAAGAAATGAGTTTCATAAATTAAGGAATACTTCATATACATATGTACATATAATTATTATCATCAATATGCCATTAGAATGAAAGAAATCAAATGGAAGGTAAGAGGCCTTAGGTTTGATGATGCTGAAGACACTGTGGACACACCATTACACAGCAAGAGTGAAGTCCAGCAGACATATCAGCAGCGTGCTAATACAAACTAATATGCACTTAATGAGAACTCCAGCTGTCCACTTTTCAATTTGCATGCACTGAATTTACTTTTTTCCTGCAAACTAATTAAGACAACCTCATCATTTTTCCTTGAAGTTTCTGCAATAACTACTTTGAACTTTCCTGGTACATTAGCCAATGATACCATATAGTGGTTAAGTCTATACAGATTGCAGGGGAAACCTTAGAAGGATACACATGAAATGATGTGTTACACAGTTGACCTAAAATGCTCTAATGCTATGCACCAAGCTGGTTTGATCTTATTGCTATAGGTTTTTTTTCCAGGTTGTTCAAAGCATTCTTTTCAGATGGCATATAAGGAGTGATAAGTTTTGAATGTTTTCTTAAAGAACACATTGAAATTTAATTGCCTTATAATAGTACTAAGAGTGATCCTTTAAGAAAGGATTAGGCCATGAGGGTTCTGCTCTCTCAGACAGGTTAATATCTATTGTGTGAAATGGTCATTTACAGAGTTCTAATGCCTTTCCAATATGCTTAGTACATGTTCATTTGTTTTTCTGCATCAAGAAGGCCATTTTAAATATGGACAGCCAAGGATTTTCTAGATTCAGATTATAATACCAAAACCTTTACATTGCTCATAAATTACTTAGACAGTGACATTCAATTACAACAGGAAAGAATGGACCAAGATTGATGCTGAGCAATATGGATTAGAGAACAGAAGGCTTTGTATTTATCTGCTCTTTTGGTGACTTATTCTTAATGAGAGAAAACTTTTTGACCTTCAAAGTTTCACAATCCCACTAGCTACCCATCTTTGAACTCATAGGTATCAAGTCAAAATGCATATTCTTTAAGACTTTAGTACTCATCAAGAGAAAATGACCACTATGAACTTATGTTCAAAGAGAGAGTGAGAGAGAGAGAGAGAGAGAGAGAGAGAGAGAGAGAGAGAGAGAGAGAGAGAGAGAGGGAATTGGCTCTTACTAATCGAATTTCAACAGGAAAATGTATCTTTCTTCTTTGGGAAGTTTAAAAAGACAAATTTCCACAAAGCTTTTCCATGTTGTGCTAAAAAGGGTTATTAATTGGGTTATAAGGTTTACAGAGTTAAAAGTTGAGGAGAAATGTGTCTTTATAATGATATGATCCTCTGTCTGGTATCTTAATGGTGACTTCTTGTTCCCCTCTCTCCTATCTGAGAGTGACATGCAGATTTTTAAGGCAGAACAAAGGTACACTGGATTTTACATAAGACTACCAAATATGAATCCTTATGTAATGGTTTGTGTGAAACTTCTATCATCTTACAGATCAGTGGTTCTCAACCTTTCTAATACTGTGACCCTTAATACAATTCTTCATACTGTGATAAACTCCTCCCATAAAATTATTTCATTGTTACTTCAGAACAATAATTTTGCTACTGTTATAAATTATACTGTAAATATCTGTGATTTCTGGTGGTCTTAGGAGACCTCTGAAAGAATCTTTTGAATCCAAAGGGTTTGTGACTCACAGGTTGAGAACTGCTGTTAAAGATGAAGGAACTAAATTTCAATAAGGCTAATTTTTACAATCACTGCCTAACAAGTAAAAGGTAGAGCCAGGAATTAGATCCAAACCTATGATGATTTTTTTAATATAATCTCCTCTCTGTGAATATTAGTAGTATAACACATTCTAAATTGGAACAAAAAATCTAAAATATAAGAGTCTTTACACTCAGTGACCAAAAATTATAAAGCTTTCTTTTCTTTCTTTCTTTTTTTTTTCATGCTCAAGTCCAAAAGCTATTCTAGACCAAAGGGAAAAAACCCTCTAAAGCCAGATTTCCAAAAGAGAAAATGCAGCCCAGTTTTTTTTTTTTTTTTGTATTACCAAAATAGAAACACATGTAATCTCAAATTAGCAGGCTTTGTTTTCTGCACATGCATGCAAATGCAAATATATAAAGGTACAAATCCTTGAAACAGAGGGAAAAAAAATCTACATGTAGGCATTTGGTTCTATTGCCCTTTATTATATTTTTTAATTGGCCAGATTTTTTTTCTCCCAGAACACCTAAGATTCTTTGGCATTATACCTTATGAAATATCAGCTAATTGTCTTTGTGGAGATCACGATGCCCAGGCAGATATACTGGTTAACGTACTACAATGCTGATCCAAATAAACAGTTGCTGCCCAGAATTACTGCTGCTAAGCCAAAGACACCACACCTCCTGTGTTGTTTCCTATACAATTTGTGGGGTCTTTGCTAGAGGATTTTCTCAATGGCTAGATTCCTCCTACATGCACATCACTTGAATCAAGCATATTAGCAAGGGCTCAGTTTTTATGAATGCAGTGACATATACTATAGAGAAACAGATTCTGTTGAGCAGAGCCCATGCCTGCATGTAAATATTTGAACCAACTGTATAATGTAATTGTTTTATCAAGGACCATTTGTTTAGAACTTCAGTTTAGCCACTTACTATATGATAACTGTCACAAAAGGATGAAGAATGAGGTGAATCAAAACAGTAAAATTTAGATTAATATCCATTGAAGAATAGTCTTTCCATATGTAGAGAAAATATATTACTGAAATGTCAACAAAGCATCATGAGAGGCAGCCTCCCAAGAAAATTATAGACATGCTCTAGGTGTGCAAAGTAGATGAGCTAAGAACCAGAAGTGGGGGCTCACATTTTCATTTCCAATACAGAGGTGAAGAAGAGTTTGCTCATGACTTAAAAGTCGGTGGCGAGTGTATCCTGAGGCCCCATTTCAAAAACAACCAGACCATCACCACCTAAACAACAACAGCCACAAAGATGAACCAAATGGTGTTCACTCTAGATAAACTCATTAAATTCAAAATGTATATAATTCACACATTATCTTATCCTGAGTTTCTTTTAACCTTCACCTAATTTGCCTTTCAACTGCAATTAGAGTAATCACCTTAAACATTGTTTTCTTTTGAACTTTGAGGGTTAAATCCATAGACCTGCTCTTTTCTCAGAAGGACTTGATGTCCTGGACACAGCATACAGTTTTGTTTGTTTGTTTTTTCAAATAATAAATTATTGTTTTCATTTTAAAAGGTTTTCTTTCTAAGAACGTATCACTGGAATGGGGAAATAGAACAGTGGGTAAATTGCATCCCATGCACATGAGACTATCTGAGTTAGAATCACTAGCATCCACATAAAGTTAGCACAGTAGTGTACACTTGTGATTTTGGTTGATATATTATGCACCCCAATAAACTTATGTAGGGGTCAGAGAATAGAACAGTCACTATACTAAACATAGAGGTTAGGCAGTGGTAGCACACGTCTTTAATCCTAGAATTACAGAAGCAGAGATCCATCTGGATCTCTGTGAGTTCAAGGCCACACTGGAAATAGCCGGGCATGGTGACACACACCTTTAATGCCGGGACGTGATAGCAGGAAGCAAAAAGGTATATAAGGTGTGAAACCAAGGATCTAGAAGCTTTTTAAGCTTTTAGGCTTTTAAGCTTTTAGCAGCAGTTCAGCTGAGATCTATTTGGATGAGGACTCAGAGGCTTCCAGTTTGAGGAAACAGAATCAACTGAGAAGTTGGCAAGGTGAAGTTAGCTGTGGCTTGTTCTACTTCTCTGACTTTTCAGAATTCACCCCAATACCTGATTCCCCAGAGTTTTTTATTTAATAAGACTGTTTAGAAATTCATGTTAAATGCGATCCAAATGTTCATGCAGTGACAGACATAGGAGGAAGAGGGAGAGAGTTTTTGGAAGCTAGTGGGAGAGCTAGCCTGGCATTTGTAATAGCAAACAGCAAAGATACCCTGCCTCAAATAGGGTGGAAGGCAAGGACTGACAACCAAAGTTGTGTCTCTGACATCCATAGTCACTGTGGTATCTGTAAACGTGGAGAGAGAGAAGAGAGAGAGAGAGAGAGAGAGAGAGAGAGAGAGAGAGAGAGAGAGAGAGAGAGAGAGAGAACAGAGACAGACAGACAGAGAGACAGACAGAGAGAGAGAGACAGAGAGCACATACAAACATCAAAAAATAAGAAAAAAAGGAAAATATCATATTGTTAATTATTTTTCTTTTGCCAGAAGAAAACTGAGGCCCATCGGAAATTGATATTCAGACTACTTAATGAGTATTTTGGCATCAGAATGGATTACTAAGGTCCACTTTGCAATTCCTGAACCTTGGGCTAGAACTTAGGTTTTACCAGAATGGGCAGAGTTCCAGTATTCTACCAATAAGTGTGACTACACAATATCACCAAATGGCTCTCACGAGAGGATCACCCTAGGGTCACACAGTAAAATCTGCAGCAATCCAGTTTTAAAGGAACTTTTCAGGAGTATACCGTCCACATGAGATACCTATCTCCTGGGACATTGAAGTCAAAGTTTTTCAACTGCTGAGTAGTATGTGATCTTTATGCCATTGATATAATATCAAATGCATTTGTGTGAAGATTACAGCACTCAATAAACTGCTCCTTCAGTGTTGTGCTGGGGTAATTGATGCTTTAGGCCTAGAAATCTTAATAAATGACACTTTTATTTTCAGAAGTTCCTGCAAGGAGTTCAATAGTAAAAATTATGTTTCAACCTGACTGATTGGCTAATAAATTGAAAGTAGTTTGTGACAAATAAACAAGTAAAGTATATGGCGTGCCTTGCAGAGCTTTCAACATAAATGTGGAAAACCACTTCATTTCTTTCAATAAAAACATCTTGCACCTAAAATAAAATGCCTGATGTTTATGCAAGAATGGCATAGTTTTATACAAAGAAAGTGTTGATAGTGCATTGTTGCTAAGGCATATAAGAACATAAAAAGTTCTTGATTTTTTCTTTAAGTGACCAACCAGAGTAGTGAAATGCCAGTAGTTGATATGGTGTAGTTTCTGGAGTCAGTACCCGCAGTTGATTACCTTGAGTGTGTAAATCAATGAAATGTTTTGTATCTGTTGCTTTTATCTGTCTGGTGAAAATAATAAATACAACCAATTTGGAAAGCTGTCCATAATCTGGTGGCCATTTGATAGTCAATATTTCTTTTTTCACTTAAAAGGAGAACCATGAATTATTTCTAGATAAGAATCGATGGGAGGCAAATGCTTTTAATTTTCTCTGCCATCAAATTTCTTACTGTAAACCTATGAAGAGATAGTTTATAGTCCTTTTGTGATGAACGTCCCCTTTCATAGCAAATGTGAGCCTTTGAGCTCTCAAAAGCATACAGAGTTAGTTAATTTGACCCTGAAGGATGTCTAGATGTCTAGAAGGTTCATATGCTTGTGCAACTGAGGTACAACTCTTTTAGCTCCTGCATGTCCATGTAAGAGCACCAGAAGACAAACCATTGTGAAACTTCCTTCCAAGGAAAGAATACAAGAGGAGAAACATGCATATCTAAAGAAAAAGTCTGAGAAGCTTCAGAATCCTTAATCGTGCTGACAGGTTAAGGTGTCAGTAGTAAACCGAAAGTGACTGTTATTGTTAATCTCTAAATGCAATCCGTGGTATGAGATGCTGAGGGATAAGGCATAAATTCCAAGGAAAATGTCATCACTAGAGGGGGACTACATTTATTATCCATTAATCAATGTAAGCTTCTGAATGATTACTTCATAAGTGACTGAGGGACCATGGAGCCGGGCAGGACTGGAGAAACTTTCATACAACATTTGGCATATTATCATGGGGCTCTCTAATTTCCATAAGGCCTAAAAGAGTTTAAAAGGGTTTCTAAAATCACAGTAACAGAGCCAAAAACAGCTTTCTACTTCATGTCTCATGTGGGTCAAGATATAGTGACGACAAGATACAGAGACAATGTGGCATTCAGACTTGAGCTACAGTATGGCAGGTTCACAGGGTATGGGAACCATGAGTGCAGCATGGCAAATTCCCACCACAGTACACAGAGGGGTCTCCAAGCAGCACAGTGTAGTGCATGGTGGATTTAGCCTTTGCTAGTACAGACAAAAAAACCAACCAACCAAACAAACAAACAAAAAACCCACAAAGTTTTCTGAGCTACACACTGGCAATAAATGTACCACAGCCATGTTGAAAAGCTGAGGTGGGTAGAGTTAACAGTCAAGGCCGCCACTTCTGTTCTAACCACTCTGCAGTTTAAAGCAATAGATTCACAATAAGACAGATTCAGATGAAATAAACCCTAAACAGTTCACAATGTGTATAAAAATGTATGTAGGTTTGGAAGAGGAAAATGAATATAGACAGTTATACAGAGAAATAGTTTAAAAAATGAAGTCTTTAAAGAGAAAGTAAAATTAATATAAAAATAAGCCACATAAACATGGATATTACACAGAGAGTCTGGATTATATTGTCTTTGGGATTTTTCACTGCAGAAAGACATTTGATTGTAAAAGCTACTCAGTTAAACCACTATGTATATTTTAAGGGAAATTTGACTTCAAAATTTGAGTCTAAGGATATGCTGCTTTGCAAAGGAGGCTCTGCCTTTGTTTGCACAGGAAGCAAGTGGATGTGGATTTGTTCCAGGTTAAGATGGATCAGATTTGATCAAGCCAGACCTCCTGAACCTTAACAGATAGTACCTGTCAACAAAGGTTATAGTCGATCTTCTCAGGAATTGACCATTGTCTTGAATTTTCTCAAGATCCCCATAAGACTACTAGTGCTCCCTATCAGCAGGAAGCAGCCTAGAACATTATGCCCACATTCCCAAAAAATAGATTATGGATGTTTGTCTTTGTTTAGGTTGTTGGTTACAATTTGTTATTGGTCATAGTCAATTTCCTTCTAAAAGAAGAAAGGGGGATATGATATAGAAATATAGGATATAGATATGATAGGATAAAAGGGTAGGTTATTGAATCTACTTTTAAAGAGCAATAATTTGCTTAAAGTGTTTTACATTGCTATGAATTTTAGTTTATTGATACAAATTTAAATTTAATTTTGTTATATTGTATGTATATTTCTACTCTTGTTTAAAGTATTTTTTTTGTGCAACTCATTGGAAATTGTAGTGTATAGTTGAGAAATACAGATTAATAATTAGTCATCTACTATAATTAAACTTACAGTCATATTAGTTAAGTTTTCTAGATATACTAGATATATTTCAATTAGGCAGGTAATCTTCCAACATTTCTAAGATATACAGAATATGGCATTTAAAATGTTTTGAGAACTTTGACTTTCTGGACATTGAGACATGTATGCTCCTGGTAGCACCAATCTTCTTTTTTTTTTTTTTTTGTCAGACAATGTACCATTTTATTCCTTATAAAATATATTTCATATCATTGCTGTAAAAACATTACATTTCATTTCACATTTAAAAAAAAATCTTAACAGTAAAAATAATACTTGGAAGACAGCGGGGGCCGGGGTGGGGGAGGGGGGAAGCGTCTACAGGACAAATTCACGGATGGGATTCTTCTCCCTTCTTGTTTTGCTTTCATCTTTTTAAATTTTTTTAATTTTTTCTTTTTTTTTTTTTTTTTTTTTTTTTCTTTTTTCTTTTTTCTTTGCCCCTGGTAAAGTCAGAACCTGGGGTGACCTGAAAGTCACAGAACAGCTATCTTCCACCCAGTCAGTTTCCACATCCAATTTCACAGGGTCCTCTAAGGCATCGAGCTTTGCACTCGCTGGGACAAGGCGGCCATTGCTCGCAGGACTGTCTCAAGTGGCAACACGGCTCTCTTTCAGGGCCAGGTTGAAAGCCTCATCACTGATCCAAGCCTGTTGTTACCCGAGGCTTTGTACCCGAGACCTCGGCTGACCACAGACAGTACCCACGGGCTCGCGGCACCGAGCTGAGAACGCAGAGCTGAGAACGCATGGCGCAGACTCGCTCGCGGCTGCTCCCACCACGGGCGGGTCTGAAGGTAACTCCGGGAGCGCTCTGAATAACGGGGACATGGCTAGACAGTTCCCCGAGATAACTGTTCGCAAGCTAGGTCCTGTTGCTTTCAAAAGCACACCTGTGGCACCTTCACCCAGTCAGATTCCGAACCCATGGGGCTGGGAAGCAGGGAGATAGGAGAGATGAAGGAAGCGGAAGGCATGATGGCTGGGTGTGCTCATAAGCCACCCTTGCCCTTCAAACCCAAAGCCAGACCGCGTGTCGGGAACCAATACGAAAGCATCAAGACATAGGGGGAAGGGGGAAGGGGTTGGCCACGACAGTGGGCGGGAGGCTACCAAGGCAGAAAAAAGAGAGAAAGAATGCAGACATGAAAGGCTGCACAGAAATGGAATACAGAACTGAACAAAATCAAAACTCCCTCAGTTTTCAAACCATCCATCAATTCCTTTTTTTCCCTCTTAATCTTCTTTAAAGAAGCTAATGGGCATTGAAGAAACTCATTATGGAGTTTGCTTTCTTAGCCACTGGGCAAAAAATTGCCCTTGCATCAACTGATTGACAGTATGTTTTATTAAATGGATATGCAGGACCCATAGGAAGGTAACCACTGAAGTTTTCAAGGCAAGATGGTCCTTCAGGTTCCTGCTTTGCAGAAGAAACTGCTAGACATTCTATAGCATACAAAGAGAAGTGACTGCAAGACTCTAGGCTTATATACTGAAGATGGATGCCCCAATGTTACAGAGGAAATTGGGGTAACTGTCCAGGCAGGCAGTTGTCTCTGCCATTCTAGATTTTTGGAAATTGCTTACAATGTACTTCCTGTTTACTTAGGTAATATTATATCCTTCTGAGGTCTTTGATATAGTTGAAGACTAGACAGTTATAATTGTAATTTTCCTTATTTATGATAAAAGATAAATTAGATATGAAACTTTAGACTCACAAATATAGGATAGATGATAGAATATTTTCTTTAATTTTGCAAAATGCAAATAGACTAGATATTGTAACTATAATTCTTGCTTGATAAATGTTTTGTTATATTTAATTTTACTTTGCTGAAGTTAAGACCTTCACTTTTTGATTAGACAGAAAAGGAGAAATGCTGTGGGGTGTCTTTCTGTATGCTGTGAATAAGTGTTGCTCTGATTGGTTGATAAAGAAAACACTGATTGGGCAGTAGACAGGCAGGAAGTATAGGCTAGGCAATAGATGAGGAGAATTTTGTGAAGAGGAAGGGTGAGTCAGGAGTCATCAGCCAGATAGAGAGAAAACAAGATGACAAGTCAGAACTGAGGAAAGGTACCAAGCCACATGGCTAAACACAGATAAGAATTATGGATTAATTTAAGTGTAAGAGTTATTCAGTAATAAGCCTGAACTAATGCCCATACAGTTTGTAATTAATATAAGCCTCTGTGTGTTTATTTGTGTCTGAGCAGCCATGGGACCAGGCAGGACATAGGAAAACTTTCAACTACAAAGGAAGACTTATTTTTGCATAAAAAAGTGATTAAACAATTACTTTAAGGAAGTTCAATGACACATAAGAAAATATAGATAAATGAATTCAATAAAACAATACATGAATGACTGTGTATTTGCACACACACGTAGTATATGTGTATAACAAAGACACAGATTGTTTAAAAGGAGCAAAATTATTTAACTGGGTAAAAATAAAATAATAAATATAATAAAGAAATTTAAAAGTATAAGGGATCACCCAGAAAACCTGCCTGCTGCCATGTTCCTTGCTATGATGATCATTGGACTAAGTCCCAATAAACTCTTTTCTAAGCTGACTTGATTATGGTGTCTTATCGCCGCTTTTAACAAGTAACTAAGATGCACATTTTGATATAATATTTAGAAGAAGGGGCAGAAGACTTAAAGAAATAATGGCTGGTACCTAAAATCTGGGGAGAGACACAGGCATTTCAATTCATGAAGCTCAAAAGTCTCCTAGTAGGTTGAACAGAAAAGGAAATTTGTAGGGATACTTTCAAATGTAATTATCAAAAACTAAAGACCAAAGACTTTTAAAAGTAGCAGGAAGACATGGGAGCAAAGGCAGGGAAAAGAGTGGAATGGAATATGTGTGGCATGGGAACAGAGGGAGTCTTTTGAGAGGTAGTGAAGATGTGAACAGCAGGGTAGAGCAATGGGGGATAAAAAGAAACAAACAATAATCACACTCCCATCTAAACACACACATGGACACACACACACTAGTATAAAGGAATCCACATCATTATTTGAAAAGCAACAGGAGAAATAACTTGAAATTTACAAATGCCACCATTATATATATATATATATATATAAAAGCAATGAACCAAACATAAACAAACCCAAAAGCTCCAGAGGCCAGGAGAAGTGGTTGATATATTCAAACTGCTAAAAAGAAAGTGACTGAGAGTACTTTACTGGACTAAACATTCTATCAGAAATCAAAATAAATAAAGATTTTCACAAGCAGAATCTGAGCAAGTTTAACACTCGACCTTTTGTACTAAAAGAATGCTAAATGGAGTTCTTTAAGGCAATATGAAATTGCTAATTGATAGCATGGATGTATAAATCTCAGTGGTAAAGGTAGGAATATTTTCAAGTTAAAAGTACTCTAGTACAGTAAAACTGGTATGTACATCTCATATTTTGGTATTAAAATAATTTTAATATATACATAATAGAAAAATATGTGATTTTTTAAATAGGAAAATTACAAAAAAGAATTAACAAATCAAGAGTGTATTAGTTTCCTATTGCTGTGATAACACTATGGCCAAAAATGACTTATGGAAGTCATTTTCGCTTATGATTCCAAACGGATAAAAGCCCATTATATCTGGAGGCTTGGCAGCAAGTAGCAGGCATGGAAATAGGAGCAGAAAACAAAGAGAGTTTTAAGCTCTCAAAGTCTGCTCTGCACCCCTGGCAAACTTCCTCCTGCAAGGCCATAACTCCTAAACTGCCAAGACAGTGCCACAAACTGGGGACTAAGTGTTTAATTTAAATACAGGGGACTATACAAGGTATTCTCATTTAACCACCAAGAGGATAAAAAAATCATCAAATAGTAAGTGATTAGAGGTAAAATTCAGAATTTCTGTATTCTACCAGTTATTATCTTTTAAAAATAGACTACTAAGCCCACAATTTATGCTTATAATAAATAAAAAAAACTACAGTAGATATGTACAAGCTCAAGGAAGGGAGGAAGCCATGCCAGTAAAAGGAAAACAGCAAATCATAAGGCTATAGTAAAAGAGGAAGGAAGTTAGATCTCCAGGCAGCTAGAAAACAATTAACAATCGACAGCATTAGGTCTTTACTTATAAATGCTTATTTTGAATATAAATGGATTAAATTCTCTAATGGAAAGGTACACAGTAATTGATCATAGTTGTATATTTATACTTTTGAGATTTATTTATTTTTTTGTGTGAGAGTGAGACTGTGTAAGTGTATGCACACATATGTGTACAGCTTCACGTGTTTGTGTATGTGCAGAGACTGGGAGGGAGCATCAAATCCCTCCAAGACTCAGTTATAGGTACTTTACCAAATGCCTGGCTTACTGCATGAGTGCTGGGATAGAAACTCCAGTTTCATGATTGAAAAGCAAATTCTCTCAACCACAGAGCCATAGCTCCAGCATAACTGGATTTTTAAAAAGCATATATGCTGCCTTCAAGATACACTAGTGTTGAAGAAACACAGAGGTGAATTTACAATAATGAGAAAAAAAATTTTTTCCTTCCCAATGAAAGACAGCATGGGTACTGTATTTAAGCAAGATTATCATTAGTTCAGAAAGTGTAAAAGAAGCCTGGGAAAGTCAAAGAGGTAAAGCCATCAATAATGTAACCATTGATGCAAAGGTCAAAGACATTATAAGAAGAATGAAATAAAATCCAACAGGCTAGATGAACATAGATGCAAATCATTTCAAAATACTAGTCAAGAAAATTCAACAACAAATTGAAAGTATCACAGTGTACAATCAAGTGGCATTTTTCTCTGAGATGCAAGAATGTTTCAACATAATGTCAACCAATATACATAATACAATGCAGAATGAAAACTAAAAATTACGCACTCACTTCCATGAATACAGAAAGCATTTCTCAAAATGTATCAACCTTGAATAGCAAAATTCATCAAAAAATAAGTATAAATGGAATTTATTTCAGCAAAAATGACAACACATGCCAATTCAACTGAACCACTAATAGATTTCCCCTGAGGTTAGAAAGAAGACAAGAATGTCCATCCTTGCCGTTTCTCTTTAGCATAGTACCGAACATGCTAACCTGAGATATTAGACAAGAAAACTGAGTAAATGACTTTAAATTAGAAAAAGGAAAAGTTGGTCAAAGTATCTCTTCAGAGTCTCCTTTTCTGAAATACATTGGTGTTAAGTTTAGTAACACCTGGATTTGCTAACTTATTTTCATGGCATGGGCTGACAGCCAATACTGAAACATTCCTCACAGTAAGAACTTGTTAGTAAGGAAGCCGTGTATCCTCTGATGCAGGACAATAATTACACACTCAGTGACCCCTTATAGCATACTCTAGCCCATACTCTACCCTCTAAAGCAAGAGTCATTATCAATCTTGTCATATAAACTAAGACACTGGCAAGTTCAACAACTTGGATATGACCACATATCTCAGTGGAAAATACAAGATGGAATTGTCTTCTTAGGTGTTGCCTTCCTTAATTAACGGCACATGAATTACCAATTTGTATAGGCAGGCATTTGGAAATAATATAGTTTTATTTATTGTGGATTCATTTCACTATCACTTTGGAGACATGATTTCTTCTGTGAAGTGAATTGTTCAGAATTCAGAACATAGCACTATTTAAAAGAGTGCTTCTGGGCCAGAAAATTAGATCTTCCTCGCAAAGCAACAAGTGAGCACACTGGCCATGGCCAGATCATGTGTTCCAAACCTGCAAGTGTTTTTAAAATGTTTAGTTGTACAGCATGCTATAGAAGTTTCAGATGTGAGGGTCTCACACAGGATTGCAGTAATTCCAGTGGTCTTCGTGGAACTTGAAAATTACAAGCGTGTAGTATATTGGCTTTGCACCAAGGTGCCACTACGTAACAGTTCTCAGCATGTGGCTCTCACTCAAATCTCATATTCCTCAATGAGTTCATCTATACATTTATAGTGCCAAGTATTCTATTTTCCTGCTTCTAATTGGCACAAAGAAAGAATCAAATTATGCTGTATATTATATTTAAAAACCCAAAGGTGTACATAGAAGCTTTGTTTAAAACCATTCAGGGAAGTATGTATTAGAGGAATGATTTACCTTGTGTCAAACTTAGGAACAACATATTGAGGCAGGAAGAGTTCCTGTCTGCTTTGTTATACCTATTAAAAACCAGCATGCATCCAGTTACTCTTCCATAGTGAAATATTATCAAAGGTAAGGGTATACTACCTGAGAACATTCAGTGATTGCTATTATTCTTTGAAGCCTACAACTAACTTGTCTGTGAAGCATAGTGATCAGACTGACCATCATGATCTGTGATAAATCCTTAGACACAAACCAAAAGGTGTAACATCCTTAGTAGTTCATATAACATGTTCCAGAGGCAAACAGGTTAGAAATCTAGGGTTTTAAAGGAGATTGGAGACATCTTTCCAGTAGCATTCTTAACTAACAAAACTTCCCATGACTTGTCCTTTTCTTTCTTCTTCCTTCCTTTCTTCCTTCCTTTCTTCCTTCCTTCCTTCCTTCCTTCCTTCCTTCCTTTCTTCCTTCCTTCCTTCCTTCCTCCCTCCCTCCCTCCCTCCCTCCCTCTCTCTCTCTCTCTCTCTCTTTCTCTTCCTTCCTTCCTTCCTTCCTTCCTTCCTTCCTCCTCCCTCCCTCCCTCCCTCCCTCCCTCCCCCCCTCTCTCTCTCTCTCTCTTTCTCTTCCTTCCTTCCTTCCTTCCTTCCTTCCTTCCTTCCTTCCTTCTTCCTTCTCTCTCTCTCTCTCTCTCTCTCTCTCTCTCTCTCTCTCTCTCTCTCTCTCTCTCTCTCTTTCTTTTTGTGTAGAGGGCACGCTGAATTCAAAACCTTCCACATGATAATTATACTACCTTTACTCAAGAAATACCAGAGACTTAATATAACATTGCTCTTGGAACACCACAACTATGAAGGCATGCCTGAGTGTATGTGTGTGTGTGTGTGTGTGTGTGTGTGTGTGTGTGTGTGTGTGTCTAGAAGCCAGAGATCAACCTTTGAGCCATGTTCCTCAGGAGAAAAGAGCTATTAATGGACCTCAAGGTACATCAATTAGGCTGACTGTCGAGAAAAGTCAGTTTCTGCTTCTTCAGCACTAGCATTACCAGTGCATTTAGCTTTTCATATCGGTTCTTATGAGCAAACCGAGCCCCCTACAATCATTGAGGAATTCTCATAGTTTTGAAAAGAAGTATTACTTGATAAAGATCCTATATTTAACATAAAATAAAAGACATTTGGCCATATTCTAATACAGTTGTCTATAACCTTACTCTTCATATTCTGTAAGCTTCCATGTATCCATTACAAGTAAAATGTATCCATTAAAAATACCCTGGTTAGTTTTATTGTCAATTGAACACAAACTAGAATCCAGAGTTACTTGAGGGATAGTCCAAGTCAAACTGGCCTATTCCATATCTATAGAAAATTATCTTGATTATTGATTGCTGTATGAGAATTGGGCCAGTATGGGCAGTGTCAGCCCTAAGAAAATGGTCCTGGGTTTTCTAAGAAATCTGGCTAAGCAAAAGACAGACAGAAGACAATAAACACTTCTCCTCATTGTTCTTCATACAGGTTCCTGCCTTGGATCCCTGTCCTAACTTCTTTGGTGATAGAGTGTGATGTGGAAATGTAAAATAGCATAAGTATTTTCCTCCTCTCTGCTGTATTTGGTCATGGTGTTTTTTATTATTTATTTACTTTTTAATCTGAAAACAGTAACTATTTGCTAGCAAAATACTGACATAAATTACTCTTTCTACTCATAAGAAAAAACTGAATTAATTCTGTTTTAAGGGAATTAATAATGCTTTTTTAAAAAGGCTGAAGAAGTCTAAGTAATCTTAAATTTGAAATTGGTTCTGAATCTCAAATATGTCACATAAAGAAAGATGAGGTGACTGAAATTATTTAATAAGCTTAGGCAAAGCAGAAGAAAAGCTAGGTTATTTAGACATAAATGGAATTTCTTTCAGTTTTGCTATTTTTCTTCCACCAAATGGAAATGCCTTAAATGTGTAGATGAATTCCATATGCAACTTTCACCCCATCTTCATATGTTCTGATTAAAATGCACAAAGGGACCCTGATATCAAGATGTAAAGTCGGCCAGAACTTGACTGTACCAGCTCCATTCCCAGCCCTTCATCACATTGAATTTCTCTACTCGGAGCTAAAATGGAGCACTAGTCAGTTCTGTACCCCAAAGTAATTCTGAAGAAGTATATTTGTGTACTTTTTACTGTTTATTATTCTCAAAAATAATAAGTAACTCCTAACTGCATTTTGAGAATCAGAAAAGTTAGTCCATTGATTTTATTAATGAAGTATGAAAATAAAGAATAGAATTTAAATCATTTAAATAACCACTTTTTGTAGTTATAACACTATCACTGAAAATAAATTCTCATGAAATAAAAAAATAAAATTCACTGCATAGAAGAAAAATTAAGAAAGTCACTTCTTTCTGTTTATTACATTTTATGGCTGTTTTATAGTGTACTCCTGTTTATACTTTAAAATGACACCTGTAAAGCAGTCAGAGGCAATTCATTTTAGAAGGCAAGTATTGTTCTCATGAGGAACAAAAACTCCATGTTTGTTACAAGATTGAGAAATTTAGAAGTTAAATGATCACTAATTCTCACTCAAAATGCTAACTTTAAACAGTGATACAGACATGAAAATGATAACTTTCACATTAATAATGTCTGGCACAATTTACCAATAGAAAATGAAAATCCAAACTTTAAGTGAAAGTCACATGTACAAGGAAATGCCATATGATATTCACGACTGACTTTAAAATATTGTGTCAATATATAGGTGTGTTGTGTGACAGAGAGAGTGACAGAGAAAGAGAGAGAGAGACAGAGACAGAGACACAGACAGCGAGACAGAGACAGAGAGACAGAGAGAAACTGCTTAGCACTCATAATAGAAACACTTTAAAGGCTAGACCTATCTTTAGAAAGTGTAAGTTAAACATAACTTGGGTAATAAATGACCTGAATAACAGCATTGGGCCTTAGAAATGCTACATGCTGCCAGCACCGTATAAACATTATGACCAGGAAAGGAACACATGTGCAATATTTATCCCATAAGTTTATAATGGAACTGAAGACTTCTTATTGCTTAGTGATAGCAGAGCCGTCATAAGCTTGGGGAACAGTGTATTCCTAACACGTTTTTGTGAGGCTGCTGTAAATAGATGCTCTGCACTGCCAGTTATGGTAGAAAGTATAGTTCACAGTTGTGTACAGTGTACTAACTTGATAATAATAATAAAATGTTAGTGGCTTTGTATTTATTATATTTTATGGCTCTTTTATAGTGTACTCCTACTTATATATTGAAATGACACCTGTAAAGCAGCCACAGGCAATTCATTTTTGAAGGCAATTATTGTTCTCGTGGGAAACGAAAGCTCCATGCTGGTTACTGTCTGAAGGTCTTCCAGTGAGACAAAATATGGAGGAAGATGACAATGGTGTTGATGGTACTGTCCTTGTAGGCCTAAGTTAATGTTTGCTTTTGTGTTTTTAAAAAGAAAGTTTTAAAAACATAAACAGGCCATATCACATTGCTAAGCTGTTTTTCGTAAGAGTACAGGACAGAGGTAGATAAAATGGCAGTACACCTGGAAAGTACCATGAACTATACCTATTATTCTATGAACTGTTTTTAATATTCAGGTTAATATTTCAGTGCAATTAGCAATAATTCCACATGGGCAGATACCAAGATTTCTAAAAGACAGTTAAAATTAATTACCACAACATTTTCAGAGAAAAGTCTGAAAAAGCTTCAGACAAGAAACATGAACATCAGATTTTCAATCTCAACTCCATCTCTACCTACTTTAGGAGCAAAATTCTTCCCATCCTCATTGCAACATGCATTTATTTTCATCAGGACAAAGATTGGTGTTTATTAAAATTTTAAAAATATATAAAATCCTTAAAGATTGCAAATAGAGCTTATTTGGGAGAAATAGGATAGAGAAATAAATTTATCTTGTATTATCATGGGGACCAGTTTCATAGAATAATCCATAGCTGGCAAACTCACACCACATTAATTATGATGAAAAGTTCATTATATTACAAAACTAATGCTTAAATAGCTTTGAAATGATAAGAGTACACAATCATCCTGTTAACTTCATATTCTTCAAGAATATAGCACAAGCATTGACTTAAAAAATAATCTCGAATAACTACTGTGAAAACAAATTCATGAAAACTTTTTTCCTTTACTTGGACAAGACAGAATAACAGAATATGACTTAGATATTCCTTAATTATCACATTGGAATTAATGTCTATTTTATTAATAATACATTCTAGATAAGGTACAAATGTATTGTATAGTTGTATCAAATTTTAAAATAATAAATAAATTATTATTTATAAAATATATGTTCATTGGTAGCAAAGTCAAACATTTGAATGTATTTATGTGTTTTTTAAAAATATCACCAAGTATCATGGTTTAAGGATCACAACAATATTCCAAGCAGATATTATTTGATAGATTAGGAAACTGAAGCATAAAGTCCTTTAAAATGATATTTCAAGGACACCAATACAGCAGAGCCAAAACTAGGAGTTGAATTTCATGTATTTTTCTGACATTTGGGAGTGGTCAAAAATATTTCATGATAAGGAGACATTGTATGCATTTCAAATCAATGCAAAACGGGCACAATATTCATTCGCTGAGAGTGAAATGGAATCAATAAATGCCAAGCTGTACTAGGCAATATGGAGACACTGATTATTAAATTTTTCTTTTTGAGGAATTCACAGTCTAGTTGAGAAGACAGACTTGTGAACAGATTTTCACCCACCTGCTGTGGGAAGACAAAGGAAGTCCACAGCTCCTCCTGAATGAAGATGCTGATTAAGCCTTTACAGAGGAAGTGGCAGCCCTTGTCAGTGGCATGGCTTTCTCCTGAGGAAAGGGAATCCTAGCAGTGGAAATAGCAAGATGCTAGAAGCAGAGTACTTTCAGGAGACCTGAAAAACCTGCACATTGGAATGGTGTGCTGTGGAAAGTGATGGAAGAGGCGGGATCACCAGGGAAGTCATCTCCACATGACCAGAAGGGCCTTGCCCACAGGCTTGCATATCTACACACTTCAAAAGGGATGCAAAAGGCACAGAGATCAATTTCCAAATGGCTGGCTTCCTGTTGGTGCACCGGTGGAGTGGGCATAAGGGAGAGGTGGCAGCTAGTCTGCTTGTCTAAGCATCTCAGCAACTTTCATACATTTTCCTGCCAAGTTCAAGGATCTGATTAAATTTTTCCAGTTGATTTTTTTAACCTATATACAATTTCCTTAAATTTCAGAATATATGTACTTTACAATGGCTTCATAATTAAAGATTGAAAATCATTTCAGAGTATAATAGGAACTTCTTTCACGCTCTCTAGTTCTGTTTATTTGGTCTTGTGTATTTATTGATCAGAAATAAGACCTGACTTTCAAGGTTCAATTTCTAGCATGGTCGTATTGGACCAGAAAAACAATTTCCTTGTTTTTAAACAAGCATATGTTTCTCTTGCTAAAGAAACAACTTTAATTTAAATTAGAAGAATGTCCTTCTGTTATCAGACATTAGAGTTATAAATTCTGTTAAAACCAAGTACTCTGTACTAAGAACCAAGATCCATCTTGGTCTTCTCAAGGTTACTTGGTGAATGCCAATTAATATCCCTCTGAGGAACCTTTGCTGTGACTTGCTGGTCCGTCCTGAAGGTCAACACACTATTTAAAGAGATATATGTATGATTCCATGTTTAAGTCAAAGACAGACATAGCCAATTTAAAAAAAAGTGCAAATACAGTAGATTAAGGTGAATTTTAGTATGAATTGGAGACAGTGGAGTGGGGTTTTACCTCTGACATGGTATCATGTCCAAATAATTTGAGAATGAGTCAAATAAATGCAGAGCATTAAGAATTAATGTAAAATGCAGAGGAATACAGGCAGCAGGGTTTATTTCATTAAGGTGTAGTTGTTTGTAAATTAATGCTTAAAGTATAAAATTTCTTATTTGTTTTTCTGTCATATGAGTATCAACAGCTACAAGATATATATGAGCATCTATCAGGCTATTCAACCTTGGAGAGTGTGCTAGATCACATACCAGGGAAAAGGCTTTCACAAGCACAGAAACCTGGAAGTAAAATCTTACTTATGAAGTTTGTTTTACCTTATTCCCATCCTCTGCTTGATATTTTTATTATTAATCTTAGTCCTTTAGCCCTTGAAGGGAAAAATGTGCTCAAAAGGAAGAGTTTAGAGATGTACTGTCAAAGGGGGATGATGTAACATTTCACCCATACCATCCGTTTGTCACTGACCTTGGTCATGACTTACTACAATAACAATCTGGGAAAAGAAAGTTGGGAAACTATGTAAAATAAATAAATAAATAAAATAGTCTTGTTACAGGCACAGGCAATGGCTTTTGAAAAAATATTCCAATAGCACAGGAAATAAAGCCAAAAACTGACAAATAGACCTATGTAAAATTAAAAATTCTGACAGAAATGGAAATACAGCAGAGTAAAGAATCCCCTGAAGAATATGAGAAAAATCTTTGCCAAATACATATCTGAGAGGAGATTAATATTTGCAATGAATATAGAACTCCAAAATTTAAACACCAAACTCAAATCACCCATCAATAAAGGGGTTAAGGAATTTCACAGACAGTTCTCAAGGAAGAAACAAAATCTGACCCATGAATATTTGAAGGTGGTCAGTATCCTTAGCCATCAGGGAAATGAAAGTTAAAATTACATCAAGATCCCATCACATCCCAGAGAGATAGCTAGCATCCTGAAGTAAACAAGTGCTGGAAGGGACGTGGAAAGAGACTCCTTTCCACACTGCTAAGGGAATATGAACAGGTGCTGCCACTATGGAAGTCAGTGTGGACATTCCTCAAAATACTAAAGACACAAGTATCATATAGGCAGCTATAGTACCATTGTGTATATCCAAAGAATTCAAAGTCAGCATAACCCAGAGATACTCACACAGCCATGTTTATTGCTGATCCAGAAATAAGAACATTAAGAAACCAGTATAGATGTTCATCAATACATGAACAGATTAAAAAAAAAGATGGAATTTTATTTAGGTACATAAATGAATAAAATTATGACACCTATAAGTAAATCAATGGATTGGGAAATCATTATGTTAAGTAAAATGAGATTAACTCAGAAATATAAATATTTTATGTTTTCTCTCCTCTGTGGAATCTAGGTTTAAATTAACACAAACACATTTATATAGGACATAGAAGTAGAAAAGCAGTCATGATAGAAGAGACATGAGCCAGTGGAGAGTGAAGCAAGCAAGCAGAATATATGATATGAAAGCAGGAAGGAAGGAGGGGAACCACAGATTGCAGAAGGGTATCATGGGGAAAGAGTAGTTAGGGAGCAAAATATAGGAAGTATAATGATACATGGATAGAATAGGAAAGTATCATGATGCAACCCATTACTTGGCATTTTACCTATAATTAATTAATATTAATTAATAAGAAAAAATGTTCATATTTAAACAGAGAGAGAGATAATGAAGAGGGGAGAGATGAGGTTTGGAAAGACACTGATTTTCTTTCTTTCTTTTTTTTTAAACAGTCCCAACAATTCACTGGGGAAATGTATCTCATTTTTTATTATTTATTAATATTACCATATTTAACACATCTAATTATCTATTATTAAATTAAGTGAATTTAATAAAATTAATTTAGTAACACATATTAACATTGTATTATGAGTATATTTATTAAATAAATATATATATTTATTTGTTACGTACTTATTTGCATGTGTGACTGTGAAAATATGTAGCACTTATCTGTGTGCAGGTGTGCCCATAAGCAAGTGTCCTCTATCACTCTCTGCTTATAACTTTCAGGCATGCTTTCTTCCTAAGCTGGACTCATGTTTTTCTGACTAGGCTGAAAGTTAGAAAGTCCTAGAAATACTTGTCTTTGGGCCCCCTCAGAGCTGGGGTTGTAGCTATTCATTGACACCTGGCTTTGTACATGGGTACTGGGATCCAGACTCCAGTTCTCATGCTTGTGCATCAATCAAGGAGCGAGGCCATTTTCTGAGCCATTGAGAATTTAATAACATAAGCAACTGAATTAATATGTTTTAATAAACTAAATGATCACAAAAACACAAAGGCTGCCAAATTGAAAGGCACCACTAAGCAAACATGAAACTAGATTTTTTTTTTATTATTTTGAAGAATTAATACTGAGTTAGTTTAAGGGAGAAAAGGAGACTTACATGGAAGAAAAGTCAGGATACAGCAATGACATATGCTCCTAGACCCACTTGGTTTCCTAAGTCAAAAGGGGAAAACTGGCATGTTGTGAATATGATCATGGATAACCCCAAACTGCTAGCCACAGGCTGCCTACACTACTAGCATGTGAGTAGTCTGTAGGAATGGATGTCTACGTGTGTGTGTGTGTGTGTGTGTGTGTGTGTGTGTGTGTGTGTGTGTGTATAGGGGGGTGGACACATGTACAGAAATGTTAATAACCTGGACTTCCCTATGATAGATACATAAGCAAAAAAATCAGTAGCCTAATTGCCATGACAAAATGAGCACTGAATGTGCATATTTTTATCAGAAGCAAGAGAATAATTCATAGAGCCACAATTGTTTGTTTTATAATCCATAGTAACTGCAACCAGGGATTTGATGTTGGGTATAATACTGTATGCTAATACAGAGTAATTCATTTCTTCAGCCTGGCATGGTGACACATACCTGCCATCCCAGAACTTGGGAGGTGGTAGCAAGAGGATCAGTAGTTCAAGGTGATCCTTGACTTCATAACGCTTAGGTACTAGCCTGGGCTGTATGAGACCCTGTCTCAAAAACTCAAACAATAACAAAATAATGCAGTTCTCCATGTCGGAGTAAATCAGAAATTCAGAACATCTATCCAAACTTCTATGTAACCATTTGTAAGACAGAGGCTCCCTCTCTAGAACTGTCTCTCTTCCAAGTAACAAATGAAATCCTTGAAACTAATAATTAACATAATTATTGAAGAGCCTTAAAAGTTCCCAACTTCAGAAAGTTTCCAAGTTTTAAAAGTTTATGCAAATATCAAACACCCTTCTCCATTGCCAACTCCTCTTCCCGTTCACTGAGTGGATCTCTACAAACTGGAGTTCTCTACAGAAGGTTACTCATGCTGATTAGTCTGTTTTAGCTCTTTACCACTTGCTGGTTTTGATAAAAAAAATTATAACTACCATGGGAAAAATGTGCCAGGTGAACTGAAAAACAGAATGCTACGTGATTATACTGTCTGCTAAATCCATTGCTAACTCTACCGAGATGCTCCAGTGTGTTTAAGGTCAAGAATGCCTAGCACTTTGGCATTTAAAAAGTCATTTATTGGAAAATACAGGAAAAGACTTCTTTATTAAATTTTGACGGTCAACATTTAGTAAGTTCTGGAAAGCAAGAAAGAAAAACAATTTCATTGTTCAAGAAGTGAACTAAGCCATGACTCACACTGACACTCCAAATACTGGTGTTTTTCATTCAGCACCAGTGAGTAAAGGTTGTCCTGGAGTGACACTTCAGCATTTTATAAAGTAAACATTTCTCTGTCATAAAATAGGTTCCTGCTGCCCCTCAGACACATTAGACAGATGAATAAATTCATTCAGTGGCTGTACAGGGAGAAAGAAAAGGAAACAACAATCTCAGTTCTTAAAAATCAGTATGCAGTGGCATCGAAGGTCCTGTCACACCACCAAGAGGGAGGAATGCAGACAGTTGTAGTCCTTGCGATTATCAAGTTGTTTTATTGCTCTGAATTCACCCACATGACAAAGTAATATTTTTCAGTTTCTGATAGTGAATGAATATTTCTCTCTTCTCTCTCTCTCTCTCTCTCTCTCTCTCTCTCTCTCTCTCTCTCTCTCTCTGTCTGTGTGTGTGTGTGTGTCTCAGGGGGTACACATGACTGGTTACCAATAGTCTTTCTTCTTTCTCTAAAGTTTCTATGATAGCAAAATGGACATATCAGTGTAACAATGTTATAGGAGAAACTTGAATACCTGTGTGTTCATAACATTTTCACTGTTTTCAGACTTTATTAGGTATATACATAAAAGTTGATATAGTCTCTACATTAAAAAAAAATCCCAGAAAGTCTAAACTTCAGATCCATGAAGACAAAACAGTAATCATAAGAAATGGTACACATCACTAGAATAACACACACATGCTTCTCTAAGGAAAATCTACTTTTGAAAAAAATCTAATAAAGGGCTTTGCTGCTATGTCAATTATCATATAATTGCATCATTAAGTGAAATTTCTGTGATGTAGATGTTATTTATAATACAAACAGGCACACACAGTAACTCTCCTACATTCCCTTTGAGACACGTATTTCTTTGATAACACTTGACATTCATTTATTTAATGTTATTTCTGAAAATGAGCTCTTATAATACATGCCAAGTATTTTATTTGAAGAAGCATCGACAATGGATGTGACATCATAATTCTACTACTTTTCATCATGTTATTGGAATGCTTATTTTCTGTTTGGGCTACCTAAATATCCTGTACTCATTTTTTCCCAGGGAAGTATTTTTCATGTGACTATTTAAAAAAAAAAAAAAACAACAAACAATATTTAAATGGCATAACTGAACAGACCAACTAAATCCACTTGTACACCAGAAAGGAGCTGGCTTATCCCTTGAGGTATTTCCTATAGCTGATTGAGGTGAGACCAAAAGGAAGATATTTGAATTACAAACACATATTTTCCTATTCTAAAATGACAGCATTTTGGGATAAAGTAGGAGATATCTTCCAATCAGTTCACATGCTGTGAGACTCAACTGAGCATGCCAGCCTCAACTCTAACCATGCCTCCAAAAGTCAGCAGATCAGTGAGAGCCTCCAGCTTCTGAATGTCAATAGTCCACTGCAGCCACATCTTCTACACAATGACTAGTGAGAAATGGAGGGATCATGTCTCTGAAGCTCAGCCATCCAGAGCTTTAGTGCAGAGTGCTGGCCTGGTCTAAGGGTGCCAATGCCGATGCACTATGGCTTCTACCAACACTGACAACTAATATCTCACAATTGTACATAAAATTATCTTAGAATTGTTTAGGGAGATTTTGCTTTAAAATTACACTTCTCCTTTGTGTGGTTGATATATTATGCACTCAAATAAACTTATCTGGGGGTCAGAGAACAGAAAAGCCACTATATTAAACATAGAGATTAGGCAGTGGTAGCACACGCCTTTAATCCTAGCATTCTGGAGGCAGAGATCCATCCAGATCTCTGTGAGTTCAAGGCAACACTGGATATAGTCAGGCATGGTGACATACACCTTTAATGCCAGCACTTGAGATTCATGTCTTGCTTGGGAAAGATACATGCCTTTAATCCCAGGAAATGATGGGAGGAAGCAGAAAGGTGTATAAAGGCATGAGGACCAGGAACTTTAGGTTTTTAAGCTTTTAGCTTTTAGCAGAAGTTTACCTGAGATCCATTCAGATGAGGACTCACAGGCTTTCAGTTTGAGGAACAAGATCAGTTGAGAAGTTGAGAAGGTGAGGTTGGATGTGGCTTTTTCTGTTTCTCCGATCTTTCAGTGTTCACCCTGAAACCTGGCCCTCAGTTTGTGTTTTTATTAATAAGACCTTTTAAGATTCATGCTACACCTTTGAGTTCAATTAGTTTACATTAACTGTTAAATTCAATTACTATTATTTAAAAGTTCGCTAGCCTTTTAACCACCAATCTTGCTTAGTTTGAACTTTGCTTGCAAGTCTCCATGGTGATATAATTATTCAGACCTGAGATTATCATATTCAGCTTTTCAATTCTTATAGGACTTGGTAATTTTTATTTATGTACACATGAATGTAACACAACATCTTGCCAAAATATAAAGGTGTATTTCAAGATGAATTTTTAAATAGTAAACAAACATTAAATGAGAAAAAAGGTACTTTTGAAGCTATTTAAGCAATACGCAATTATTTCATGAATATAAAATTCTGGGGAAAAGAAACCCACATATAAAATAGCATGTGTGGTGGTTTGAATAAGCATGACCACCATAGGCTCATAGAGTGACACTATTAGAAAGGATAAGAAGGATTAGGAGGTATGGCCTTGGAGGAAGGGTCTTACTGCTGGTGGGCTTTGGGGTTTAATAAACTCATGCCAGGCTCAATTTCCCTCTCTGCCTACAGATCAGGATGTAGAGCTCTCAGCTACTTTGCCAACACCTGTTTGCTGCCATGTTCCCAGTCATGACGATAATGGACTGAAGTCGTTGAAACTATAAGCAAGTCCCCACTTAAATACTTCATTTCATAAGAGTTATCTTGGTTATGGTGTCTCTTCACAGCAACAGAACAAGGACTAAGACAGAGGTTGGTACTAGGGAGTAGGGTATTGCTATGACAGGCCTGACCATGCTATTTGTTGGAAGAATATGGAAGACTTTGGAACTTTGGTCTATAATGTGGCTGATTTCTGTCCTTGTCCAAAATATCTTCCTAGGACTAAATTTAAGAGTTTTGAATTAATGGTGCTAGCAGAGGAGATTTCAAGACAGCTTAATATTGACTGTGCCATGTAGTTATTAGTAGTCACTATTATGCAGATTTATGATGAAAAGAAGAAAGCTGAACAAAGAGAAATATGAAATGTACATTTTGAGAAAAGAAGCACCAGGAAGTGTAGTGGACCAAAGTTCAGTGTTCAATGAGACAAAAAGTTGAAAGAAAAGCATGATACTAAATGGAACAGAGATTGGTGACCTTAGTGAAAGATCCCACCCAGCTAAGCTTCCATTTTATCAATGGAAATTGAAGGAAAGCTTAGGCAGTGAAGGAAATCATCAACAATACAAAGCTGATGCAAATGTCATTGAATGAAATGCCCTGAGTTCAGGCCCCATCAAGCAACAGAACTTGGCAGCTTTGGCCATGTAGTTCTGGTTTTAGAGAATACAGCTGGGCAGGGGTGGCACACTTGGGAGACAGAGCCAGGCGGATCTCTAGAAGTTCAAGGCCAGTCTGGCCTACAGAGGGAGATCCAGGACAGGCACTAAAACTACACAGAGAAACCCTGTCTCAATATATATATATATATAATATATATATATATATATATATATATATATATATATAAAGAATACAAGAAAGGGGATGTGGAATCTTCCTCCTTGGTTAAGGAAAGTGACTGAAGCCAGGCATGTGTCAGATGAAGCCCTGTATGGAGGCCCAGAGAGACTGTTGAAAGAAGCTGTTAAGGAGAAGCCTGGATTGCATTGGAGACACTAAGATTTTGGAGATGCCAGAGTCATGAGATGCCTGCTAAAAAGAGCTCCAGACCATTTGTGGAACCAGCTCAAGAGAGAGAAGAATGCTGCACTCAAAAAGCAGAAAGGATCTGGAGACTAAGATCTGAAGATCTCTTTAATAACAGACATGGAAATGTAGAAATTGGATTTTGCCATGCTGGTTTTTGGTTTTGCTTTGGTCCAATATTTTCTCACTATGCTCCATTCCCTCACTTTTTGAATAGTAATGTGTATTCTATGACACTGTATGTTAGAGTATGTGATCTGGTTTTTGACTTTGATTTTTTACATGGAGTTCCAGTTGAGAGACTGCCATCTGTCTCAAGAAACTTTGAATTTAGAACTTTTAAACGGTGTTGAGACTGTTGTTAGATTATGGGGACTTTTGAAGTTGAACTGAATGCGTTTTTGCACTGTGATATGATTACAGGCCAAGGGGGACAGGGAGTAGAATGTGGTGGTTGAATAAGAGTGCCCCCCCCCATGGGCTCATATATTTGAATGCTCAGTCACCAGGAATGACACCATTAGAAAGGATTAGAAGAATTAGGAGGTGTGGGGTTGTTTGAGGAAGTAGGTCACAGAGGGGGAGAGGGGGCGCTCTGAGGTTTCAATAGTCCAAACCAGGCCCAGTTTCTTTGTTTTTACCTACAGGCCAGGATGTAGAGCTCCCAGCTACTGCTGCAGCATCTGCCAACATGTTACCATGTTCCCTACCATGATGATAATGGACTAAACCTCTGAAACTGCAAGCAATAAATGCTTTCTTTCAAAAGAGTTGCTTTTGTCATTGACATGGTATCTCTTCACAGTGACTAAGACTGCATGTTCTATAATTTTGTGCAAAAGACACAGGATTTTCCCAACTAGTATTAGAGAAAAATATTAATAACAAAATTCAAAAGATAAAATAACTAAACAAATTTTTGAAGGCTGCATACCATCAGTTTTAAAGTTTAAATGACTAAATATATTGCAAAGAGAGAATTTCTTAATTCCAAAAATATAACCAAATTTTCAAATGTCACAATAAAATCTACATAAAAAATTCAAAATGTCCATAACTATAATTAAATACTACAGAGATTACCAAAGACCCAAATGTGTCACCTTGTATGGTATAAACACAAGTGTGCATTATCTTAATAGAGATAACATAACATGTTACTTTTGCTTGTGTAATAGTTTTCATGGAAAGGATAAAGCTACCACAAGAAAAACCCTTCTAAATAAGACTTTAGGAAAAATAGAAAATTTAGGCAGGGGCCATTTATTCAAATTTGTGTTCATATATAAAAATATATACTTCATTTGTTGGACATAATAAAAATAAAAACTGGTGGATATTTATATAAAAATCTAGGCAATGTTAATTCAAAGCTATAGAATATAAGTAATTCTGTGGAAATATTAGATATTCTGCTTGTACCCCACATAACTCTGCTGAAATGCTAGCATTGACATTGGAGCAATTCTGCTGAGAGTTTTTTTCTTTTTTTTTTTTTTTTTTGTCCCACCAGCTCCCAAATAACCATATGGAAAAATGTATTATTAATTATGAAAGCTCAACTGATAAGCTTAGGCTTGTTTCTAACTAGCTCTTATAACTTAAATTAACCCATTTCTTTTAATTTATGCGCTGTTACATGGCTCATGGCTTGTTATCTCATCTCCTACATGTCATGCTTCCTCCATATCTCCTCACATCTCCCTTCTTCTTCCCAGTGTCCTCTTTGCCCTCAAAATCCTGCCTAGCTATTGCCTGTTCAGCTTTTATCAAACCAATCAGAATGTCATATCGTCACAGTGTGCAAAATGATTATTTCACAATACAATTTTAATGAAATTATTCTTTCAGAATTTCTGTTGTTCAAACAGCACAGTTTAGAGAGGTTTTGTTGTTGTTGTTGTTAAAAGTTAGTACTTAATTTTATCACGTTGACAAACCTGGGTTTACCTAACAAATACCTTTAAGAGTACCTGAATTTATTCAAAGTATGAAAGTAAAGAAGGTACCTTGAATTCTAGGTTCAATATATCTTCCACAAATTGAAAGAATGATATTTTTGTTTAAAAATATGTTTAATATGTTAAGGAATGAAGCGTTACAAGTTTACTAAGTGCTGGTATTAAAATGGACAGTGTTATTTTCAAATGGGAAGTTATTCCAACTCAAACCTGACCCTTGTCTTCATTGGCTCTGAGAATCGACTTCTCACATTAGAGACTTCTTTAAATGTCTGCCCTCATATAAACACTAGTGTGAGACGTAGAGAATCATGACATGTAGTGTCAAATTAAAATTCATCACAATTTGTTTGTTTGTTTGTTTTTGTGTATGTGTGATCAGATACACATAGCTGTCATCAGACAGCATTTTTAAAAGACAAAGATTCATGGATGCAATGTTAACAGGGAAATGTTTGAAAAGCAAGCTGTGTTACATATTTGACCTGACATGCTTTCCCAGACAAAACCGAAGGGTCATCTGTCATCTTCAGGCTTGCTAACATACAGCGATAGGTGATCTGTCTACTGCTCAAGACCATTAATGAGCATGTCTTCTCACAAACGAGTGTTCAATGGATAAAATAGCCAAGTAAAGTGAATGTGTAGAGCTACAGTACAGTGTGAGTGGAATCAGACTATAACTCACAGAAATGTTGAAGCAATTCTGAAAAATGTGTGATTGTTAAGAACAGGCAAAGAATTGGAAAAATAGAATTATAAAAAAAATGTTAGGCACTTGTAACTTGTTGTTAGATGTAAATTGTCTCATCTGTTGAGAGCCTGGTTGCACTTCCTGAGGTGCATAACCAGCCAGAAGACATTTTAGTTTGGTTTCTTCGATTGAATTCTCATAGACTGAGTATTGAATGTTCCAAGCCCCAGGACCATGTGAGGAGGGTTACGGTTTACAACTAAGGAATATTACAGGCGTTAATAATCCCAAGGGCAAATAAGTAAGTAAGTAAGGGCTGTTTTGTTGTTGTTGTCGTTTTGTTTTGTTTTCGTAACTCTGATTTCACTGAGGTAGACTGATTTTTATTTGGTGATGCTGGTTTTCTTAAGAATTGTCTCTACTTTTAATTGAGAACTATTACTCATGAATGTTCAACAGTGCATCAGTGTAAGTGTGGAGTATTCTGAGTAACAGTATTTCCATTTAACAAGTTCAAATGCTTTTCCACAAGTGCACTGACAACCAGTGAAGTGGAAAGCTTCCAGGTTCTGGGCAGTAATGATTTACATGTGGTTTTTCCTTTTACTGTGTTATTTATTTGCTCTCTCTCTCTCTCTCTCTCTCTCTCTCTCTCTCTCTCTCTCTCTCTCTCTCTCTATGTTGTGAGAATTTTCTTGCTATAGGTGCTGCTGCTAAAATTTGTAGAGTACGGGTTTCATATTCCTATAGCTCAGTAATGCTTCTCCAGATACTTGCTCTAATTTGTTCAAATTTAGAGGTGTTTGGAGTTAAAGAGGAGTTGTTCTAAACTGCAGCAATGACAATGTCAGCTTAGCTTTAAAAGTTGACTTAGGGCTATTCTTAAACATGATATAACTATGCCTTGTGATTCTCTTAGGAGAGTTCTTAAAAAGGTGAATCAAATATGTTCTTTAAGTCTTATGAGAAAAGAGTTGTGTCTCATCCCAGGATTGTTTGGCATGTACCTAACTTCCCAGGTAGAGCCATGCTACTTTTATCACATAATTCATATTTGCCTCCTATTTTTAAATGTGTTGCTGTTTGTTAATTTTAGATGTTGAATTTTACCTCTTACTATAGCTGATGAAAATCTGGGTTCTAAACTTTCTTGTTTTATAAAATCACCTTTCAAAGTACAATACCATAACTTTAAGTGCTTAGCATACATACTATTGTGAGGCAACTCATTTTGTTCACTCATACTAAATAATATTTTCCTGCTTCAGAATCAACAATTTTTATTCTTTCCAAATATAATTGTCATTGTAGTGGCTGCCCTATTTGTGCTGCATTTTGATACACATATAGAAAAATTTGCCAATCTGGGCAGAGAGGAAGTAAGGGGGTCTAGTCTACTTTGGATCTTATAAATGACTAGTTAGTCTTCTCAAATACAAGAGTGCCAGGGTTTAGGGTTAATGGTAGTGTTGCACATGCTGCCATCCTAGGCATGTTGTTCCTGGGCAGAATGATACTGAAATGATTATTCATTAACATTTAACATCTGGCTGCTCAGAATGCTTCATATTTAGTTTTATACAACCTTAGAGCAGCTTTATCGTGAGTGATTGCTCTTATTTTACCAATGAGGAGCTAGAATTATAAATAGGAGATAGATTTTGGTGTTCCTACCCTAGTCATAGCAATCCCCTATCTTTCAGATGTCAATTCCTCTTGCCCTTTCTTGACTCTCAACTGTTTGTAAACATAGAACAAATTCATCTGGAGAGAGAGAGAGAGAGAGAGAGAGAGAGAGAGAGAGAGAGAGAGAGAGAGAGAGAGAGAGGGAGAGGGAGAGGGAGAGGGAGAGGGAGGAGAGGAGAGGAGAGGGAGAGGGAGAGGGAGAGGGAGAGGGAGAGGGAGAGGGAGAGGGGGAGAGAGAGGAAGAGAGGGAGGCAAGAGGAGAAAGGGAAAGAAGAGAGAGTGACAGAGTAAACAATATACTGCAGAATTTCTAAATTTCGAGGCACTTTTCATTCTATGGTAAAAGGTCTGGTTACTATTATTAAATTCTGTAAGTACCTAAAAATTTCTGTTACCACCAAAGTAATGTCCATTATTAGAAACTAAAATTCACCTTCTCAACGTCATATGACCAGGAAGTAGTGGGCCAAGGACTGAAACCTAACTCCCCCCCGCCACTAATTCCAAAGCTGCTACTAGACCATCATAAAGTATTTATACTTCAAGTTGTTACAACTGGAATTTCCAGGAAGACTCACATGCTTAAATTTTTATTAAAAGAAAAACTGTCTTGATACTATCATAACTGTAAGATTTCTAGGAAACATCTCAAATCGTAGGCTACTATAAGTCAGCATTGGTGCTCTATTTAAATATTATTAACAGGCTAGGGTTGCAATTTGGTAGTATAGCATGTCATTGAGGTGTCAGACTTAGCTGCCAGCACCAAAAACATTAAAACAAATACAATTAGCATAGCTGCTATTAATAAACTCTGAACTTTTACAGTTAAAAACAAACAAACAAAAAACAAAAAACAAAAGGCAATGGGGCTGGGGAGTTCACTCAGTGGTTAACATGCTCCTGAAACAAGCATGAAGTCCAGAGTTCAGATTCCAACAACTCATTTTCAAAAGCCAAACATCATGATAGTGGCCTTTAATATCACCACTCAGGAAGCAGAGACATGGGAGCCCCCAGGCAAGCTGGGTATCTAGAACAGCTAGAATTGGCAAGCTCTGGGTTCAATGAGAGAGCCTACTTCAATTAATAAGATGGAGAGTGACCATGATGATACCCAACATCTACTTTAGACTTTGACAATCACATGTAAATATGCACATATATGTGCCCTGACATGTGAACATACATGCATGCAGTTTTTTCTTTTAGTTATTTATACTTAGTCTTCATATTCAACATAACTTTGTAAAGTATGCAACTTAGGTTTTATTTTCTCCAAATTATCATTAAATGTAATTCATTGCCTTTAGACCTTGGGGCTGGCTTCAGAACTTACATTCTTCAATCCTTCATTAAGTCAATCTGCTGTTATTATACTATATAATACTCCCCTATCAGGGAACATTTACCTTTGCTTTTCATTCTTGTCTTAAGCTTGCCTTCTTCTGGAACTGGAATTTCAAAGTAACAACTATGGGTTCTCAGGTATTTGGCAAAGAGGGTTTGTTTGCAAAGTATGGAAGAACAATGTACACTATTTCACAGTTGTTTAATTAAGCAACCAAGGCTTAAGTTAATGAGTTCCCTAAATGGCTTCGGAGAAGCAGGCATAATATTAAAAGCAGAGTGTGGAAGGAATAGAGATTATATAGTCCTTCTGAGCTTTATGGCAACTATTCTAGAAAAATAGTTTTATACAATTTCACCAAAAAAATGTTCAAGAGAAAGATTCCAAGTTAAAAATCTGTATGAAAGCATAATCCCCCAAATGATTCTATTACTGATTTTTCATGTGTGAAATGATACTGGAGATGTGGTTTATAAATTTGAAATGACATCTGAACCAGTTATTTTCTTTAAAATATAGTTTCATTTGAAGAAGCCCTATTAAGCAATTTTCTGGGTAAATTCACAGAATAGCTACCTGAGAACTTGCTTAACGCCATTTTGATCAAAGTGGATTGTCCCAAGTATCCATCCTTGATACTCTGCCTTACATCAATTGCTTCACTGTTATCTGTGCTTAATCTTATGGGAGTTTGGCTTTATATTTACTACTTAAAACAAGTGAGAAAAAGCCTCTTTCAAAGAGGTAGAAAAAATGGTAAATAACATGGACAACATTTGAAGAAGAGTTACCAAATTTTATTCTTCATCATTATTTCAGAGTGGCTATTGAGCTCATTCCTTTCATTCAGTTCAATGCACCCCATCCATGTTTCTCATGTCCACATTGTATTGCTTGTCAAATAGCTTTGCCAAACAAATTGCCTTACCAGGATTATATTTTCCCAATCCTAAAGTGGTGCTTCTGCCACAAAGAAGACCTGGTGGAGCCAGTAAATGCTTTTAATTCTCACAGCATAATTACTTTCTTAGGTTAAACTAAATCAGGTTTTGTCTAGAATCTTTGCTTACATAGTTTTATACTTGAGAATACATATTGTCCATGCTATAATACAGAGGGTTTTCATTTGTGATTTGAGGAAGTTAAATTGAACAAGATTGCTCTCCTTGGGAAGAAACCACATTTAATGTATAATATAAAGAGATGTTATATAGTTTGTCATCATATATGCACTTATGAATTAAATTGCAAGGGGTCAGACATAAGCATAAATTATTAAAGAAGGATCACAGTGTGGGAGAGGCTTAATAGGTTCAACAGTGGCACAAATATTATGGCAATAATTAACTTTTTTTAAAATTAGATTTAAGGCCCAATCCAAGAGATGGAACTCATGCTTGACATTGCTCGGGTAGCCAAGAAGCTTAAACTAGATAGGTCATGAATTTTGAGAAAAATCTACTAATATTCTGCTAAAGAAACATAGCAATAAAAGGACTATTAATAATGTATTGCTATACCTATATATCAGCACATCACTTAGTCCTCATCAAGGTATCTTATTGCAGTAGATGGGAATTGAGAGACTCCCAATTGGACAATGTGCAGAGATTGAGAGACTGTGTCACTCAGTCTTAAATGAGTGATATGAATCTCTTCCCCTCAAGACTCACAGGAAGAAAGATTGTAAGAGCCTGAGTGGTGGATGACTCCAAGGAAGCAGAGGCTTCCAGACCCAAGACTGATACACAAATGAAATCACATAGACTTGAGCATCATGCACAGGGCTGGTATAGGTTCAAACCCAGAAAAAATCTCAGCACTGAGAAGAGGAAATAAACACAACTCCCATCCCTATTCATGACTGAAAATTGATGGGAAAAGGAAAATCAGTTTTCTCCAATGGAATGGGGTCTTTCAACCATACTACATGGCAGTCTTCATGTCCAGGAGTAGTTGGCCCACACAAAACAGACTCCATATTTTTATGGAGGTGTGTGTGTGTGTGTGTGTGTGTGTGTGTGTGTGTGTGTGTGTGTGAGAGAGAGAGAGAGAGAGAGAGAGAGAGAGAGAGAGAGAGAGAGAGAGAGAGAGGATGGGGGTGGGGGTGGAAGGTTAAGTTGGGTGGGAGGAATTGGGGAAAGAGAAACCATGACCAAAATATACTGAATGGAAATAATTTAAATAAAACTTTGCTTTTTAAAAATAAGAGATCAAAATGATTTTATATTTATATTTTCTTTTAAATATAACTATATAGTGTTTACTCATAAAAATGATATTCTGAAATTGTTATACAGGACAAAGAAGCAGAAAACTCAATGAAATATTTTATTTGACTTGGTGGATTCTGAAAGTTAGCGTATAATTCATAATGAAATGATATTGTAGCCTTATTGTTTTGAGAATTGAAATTTGATATTTTTCCATACCTAATTAATACAACTAAGAAATATTTCACAACACTGGGTTAGAGTCTTTGCACAGAAAAATGAAAGTATGTAAGTATCTTCTTTGGTTCAGAAAACCCAGTCAGCACAGTGACTTGGTCCACTCAATAAAATAAACTCTAATTCCATGAGAGTTGATGCTGCCACATGCCCCACTTTTTAGACAAGTTTGTATCCAATAAAGCTTCTCTGTTTTTTGATAAATCTTAGGCCAGAGGGTGGTTCTTTTGTTTTTTGTTTTGTTTTAGAGACAGGGTTTCTCTGGGTATCTTTGACTGTCCTGGAATTTGCTTTGTAGAGCAGGCTGTCCTGGAACTCACAGACATCTGGCTGCCTCTACCTTGTGAGTGCTGGGATTAAAGGCTTGTTGTCACCACTGCCTGACTAACAGTGGGTAGATGGTTTTTAAGAATATAAATATTAACATTTTCCCCCAGTGATAGTATAAGAAAAGTCTAATGTTTATAAAATGTGACTTATAGTAGGAATGTGTACCATCCAACATCTTTTCTAATTGTTATGTAGATTGTTTCATCTTCTCATTGTAGGCTTCCACAGGGAATTATGATTAAGATAAACTAACTATATTCTTGTACTATATATAAGATTCAAGTTATAAAACCACTTCAAAACTCTTACTTGTTCTCAAATATGCATAGTATTAATGTTATTGCTAGAAATCTTTAACATTTGCATCAATAAACAAATGCAAAATATCAAACCATTCATTATTAATTTGTATGTATATACACATACACTCACACATACACACACACACACACACAGACACAGAGAGAGAGAGAGAGAGAGAGAGAGAGAGAGAGAGAGGGAGAAGTAAACTGAGTTAATCTTAGAAGAGTTAGATGGATTCAGAAGTGGAAGATAAACCATGTCTTCCCCCACTCTAGAATTCACCTTCCAGCCAGTCTCCAGTTCAAGTCACTGTGGTTTTCTTTCACACTCAAACATTTACTTTCTATAATCTTCAAATTCATAAACCTGACCATCTGTACTAGCACAAATCAAAGAAATGTGAGAACGCTTTAACTATGTGATGGAAACTTTAATGTATGAAATATGAAGAAAAGAAAATGATGTTCTTTTTATAGAAAGAAACAAATAAATGAATTTATAAGAGACAAGTTGAGATAAGATGTTAAAAAAAAAAGTGTCCCAGTATGAATGTGAATAGCACTGTCTGGAGATGAAGAAGGCCATGCCTTGAGGACAAACTGCATTTCTAAGCCAGGAGCAGTATATCACTAACTTTGAAGTATAGCTTAATTGCAAAAAAGGCAGACATGGAAAGATGGATACTGTAATACAACAGTTTTCCGGTATCCACAGTCAGTCACACTTACAGGGATGTGCTTAACTAAGAAAGCTGTCGGTAAATACAGGAGTCAAGTCAGGCATGCTGGTGCAGAATTGTAATTCCAGTGTTCTACAGGGGATCAGAAGGCCAGTCCAAGTTATAGCAAGTTCATGGAGTCAATAGTAAAGCTCGACAGTTGCTCAAAGTGTATAGCATCTTGACCTCAATGTGATTACTAAAGTGGCACTCCTAACTGGACATGGCAGTCTCTGTAAACTCACCCCAAGCAGTGGTCAAGGCCTTAAATGACCTATCTAGTTAGAATTTTTCATGAAATCAATGCTAGTGGCAAAATTTCCAAAGCACAAATGATCTTTTTGTTATGATGTAACTATGTATGAAGAAGTATTGTTTAAAACCACATAATAGAAGGACATTTGCCAAAGTGAGGAGACATTCATTATAGTCATAGAAGCATAGGTCAAAATGACTTTGTTCGTGTTTAAAAAATATGAAATAAATCTGAAGTTTCTCAAAACCTTACTATTATGATAAATAGGTAGCATATAGATATCTAAGGTGTAGTCTTGGATCTTTTCTATAGATACCATATTTATTTCCTCTTGTAAAAGAACCAAATTCTGTAATAAATATCTACCTAATAAACAAAATCTTGCATACATATTTAACATCTATTCATCTTCTTTCTAATAAGAGATATGCTAGGTTCAGATAGCATTGACTGGGAAAACTGGAGATCTCAGATAGATTTATATCATCAAGAAGTCTATTTGTGTAGGTAAAGCTAGAAATAATTCACTGTATTGAAATAAAAAAAAAGGATATGATTTATTTAATTATTTGTTTGTTTTTTTATTTTGTGGCTGTAGTAGAGATAGAGGTTAGCCAGAAACCTTCCATATCTGCTTGCTAGAAGTAGAGTATAGAACTGGCCACTAGGCAAGGACTACTCAGGTCAGCTTGCTAGAGCAGTGGTGGTGACCTGTCCAGTGCCAACTCTGTGATGTGAATACAAATCACCCAAGCCCTCCTGCTTTCCCAGATGGTGGAGTCTCTGGCTGTCTCATATGTGGCCCGAAAAAGCATATGCTTTCCTAAAATTCATTCATGAAAATGTCTGTCTCTTTTAAAAAGTTGAGGAGTTACAGAATTTGGCCTTGATCCATTCCTTTGGAGTGATGCAGATGATAGAGGTGTAACAGAAGCACCAACAGTGTAATCCTGACCCTATGGTGGCAGAGAACATATTTGTTTCCAGTAGCATCCTTGATAAATAGGACCCTTTCTTTAGTTTTCAGGGACAGTAGGTCATATAATTAAATTTTGTTTGAACAAACTGTCATATTATGATAGAGAAAGTTGTTATAATCTCTGTGATCCAAAATCTGTTCTTCCAGCTCTGCTTGGAGCAAATAATGGCAGAGTCTTTGTAGCAATGCCCCAAAGTACCTTTGTTTTTCAGATTTGACAAGCTGCTTGTTCATGATGACTACTTGTACTTAAGCCTCAGCCAGCAGCTCCTCCACCTACCCATAGCTATCAGAATTTAGGAATAGTATGTTAGGTTAGTAGTTGAATATACTGTGTATATGAAGGATTATTCCATTTATATATTTATATCACAAAACCCATTTTTTATAGTGTTGAAATAAAATACATATGTATAGATACTGATTAGCATTATAGTATAAAATATACAACACATGTGTATCAATAAGTTAATTATTAGATTATCAGATAATTTGTGTTTGAAATGGTTTGTATTGTGATAAAATGATTGGGTATTAAATAAATAGACATTTGAATATATTTTAGTGAATTTGGAAAAAAAAAGATTGATGGTTTGGATGGATGAGAACCGGCATATAGAAGTGACTTTTTATTGAGAGCTGCTGGTTGCAAAAATCCATGAGAGTATACAGCAGTGACAACTAGTGTTCAACAGGTCAACCTATCAGGACTAAGGGTTCTCTTAGATGAAACCATCACAGAAGGCATTATGGAATTACTACTGCCTTTTGAATGAATTGGCTGCCTCTTGTAAACTTCTTGTTCAATAACAGCTATGATTTTCCCCATTTACCATGCATTTCCATGTTACATGTACATGTAATCTCACAATTGCATCTCAATCTTGAGCACAACTTTCCCTATACATTTGGGGTAATTGGACAACTGTCCCCAGCTGTGTTTATTTTTCATTAACATACATGTGGGCCATTCTCCAGACAAAACTATTTCAGCAAAGATACCTTTTTCCAAGGACAAAACTGCACATAGTTAAACATTAGCTCATCTCACCCACAAGATAGAGAAAAGAACCACTAACAATTAAATCCTCAGCTCCTTACCTTCACCCCGGGTTATTTACACAAGACCCTATCTTAAGAGGTTTACTGCTCACATTCCTAGCATGATGTTTTAGCTATTTGCTAGTTATTGAGTTAAGGTGGTTACTTCTCACTGACCCAAGGAGATTTCCTATAAGACCAGGCAGGTGATATATGCCAAGCTTCTTTCTTGTGCAAATTAAGTTTTAATTCTTCCTCAGCAAGGTGCTATTCCTAGACTTTCTCCTCAGCAATTAGTCTGAGTGAAAGTGCTAACCAAATGCTACATGCTCTGACATAGGTTACTTAGCCACCTAACATATGTACCCTCCCTATCAGAAAGCAGCTGCAGCCTACACAAGCGGGAAAAGTGGCACCAAAGACAGTTTTCTTTCTTATGACATATTGACCCTTAACATTCTACCTAGCCATTTCTAGATTATAGTTTGAGCACATAAATTCCCTAATTGATCTTAGCCTTTAGTTGACCCTACCAGAGAACTCCCCTTTAGTCATTCCCCTTTTGGGTTGTAACTGGAAGCATTATTGCTTTATGTGTGGATCCTTATCACCTCTCTCTATGACCCTGAAAACTTCAAGCCTCGCATTGCTTTGCCAAAGAATTACTGTGTGGGTATACATATTGGTTCTCTGAGAGCACTGGGAGGATGGATGGAGAAGAACAAAGATGCAGATGGAGATGGAAAGAACTAGGTTGAATGGTGAGAGAACAGCAGAAAGGACTGAGAGCAGGAGGGACCAAGAGCAGGAGAGAAAGAGAGCTAAGTAAGAGAGCAGAAAAGAAACTGTGCAGATAGAATCGCCATAGAAGAATAAAGGCAGGCACTTAAGGAGAGGTCAGCTTTTACCACCTTATTTTCTGGAGCTGGGGGCTGAATCCAGCAAGACCTTGCACTTCCTAGGCAAGGTTCTACCTTTTATCTAAGTCCTCAACCCATCCAACTTTTAAATAGAAAAGTATCCAACATGTTTTCAGGAGCAAATCAGATTGAAATATTAGAGAAAACCTATCATTTAGAGAGTTTTTTCTATAAAGAGATTTTAATAATGTGCTCCTTTTCCCATCTAATAGGCTATGATTACAGAAGAGCTGACTTTTTATTCAGTTATCCATTCCAAACATATTTTTAATTAAAATAACACTGAGCTGGACCAATAAAGTAAGACTAAGCAATTTAAAGAAAGGCTTCTATTTAGATGAAGATAATTTTAATAAGTAAAAAAGGAATTAATTCCAAGATTATTGTTCTAGCAACAAGGTAAACCATATATATGATATGATTGTTATTAGTTGGTGAAATGGACCATGTAAGTTTAGAAATAGAACAAATTATAAATTAAATTAATAAATGAATGTAAAAATATCAAATTACTGAAATATTAATGATACAATAACAAAGCATCATTCAATTATTCTATTGTAAAGAACAATTACAATTCCAGTATGTCTGCTATTAAAATACATCATTCAAATATTATTTATATGTGTGTAGGTTTTCCTACACTAAGTTATATATACATATATAAATATATTCCAGTTAAGGAGGTTTCATCAAAACTGATCATGACAGTAATAATAGCTAAGGGGCTTTATGTATATTTTCATTTTCACAAATGAGTACAGTGACAGCAAGGAATGAACTTACTTTGATTCCATTATTTTGACATGACAATATTGCATTCCAGATAAGCTTATAGGAAGAAGAGAAGACTCAGCTGGTAAAGGGATTTGCAGTGAAGCCTTGTGATCTGAGTTTGATTTTGGAACCCACGTGGTGGAAAGAGAGAATCAACAGACTTCCACAAGTTGTCTTGTGATCACAGTACATGTTACAGCACATTTTTTTTTTTTTTTTTTGGTTTTTCGAGACAGGGTTTCTCTGCATAGCTTTGCGCCTTTCCTGGAGCTCAGTTGGTAGCCCAGGCTGGCCTCGAACTCACAGAGATCCGCCTGGCTCTGCCTCCCAAGTGCTGGGATTAAAGGCGTGCGCCACCACCGCCCGGCGTTACAGCACATTTTTACACACACACACACACACACACACACACACACACACACACACACAAATAAACATAATAAAAATTTAGAAGATAGTATATAATTTTCATTATTTCATGGTTATTAGTTTATATTGGTGAATCCACATTTATTAAAAATGCAAACCTGCACCAGGTTGTGGTGGTCCATGTCTTTAATCCCAGTACTCAGGAAGGAGAGGCAGGCAGATTTCTGTGAGTTCAAGGCCAGCATGGTCTACAGAGTGAGTTCCAGGATAGCCAGGGCTACACAGAGAAACCATGCCTCAAAAAATAAAAAACCAATACCAACCAAACAAACAAACAAACAAAAAACAAAGAAAAGCACCACTGTTTTCCTAAGCACTAAACAAAGCAGTGTATTTATGACATGAAATATGTTAAAAGATTTTCATAATAAGCATCATCTGGTATTATTTCTTCAGTCACAATTAGGTCACATTCTCTGTCATGAAATAAATTGATGTAAATACTGATTCCTATACAATAAAACTGAACTCAAGTGAAGAGTATGAAGCAGGTCAGAGTAGGCTATATAGGAGGAACTGTCTAGCATGGCTCTCTAGGGAAGCACACTTAACAACATAAAAAAACGCACTATAATTAGCACATAACTAGATAAATACATGGTTTTAAGTGATTAAGGGCACTTGATCCAGCTGTTCATGTAACCAGTTTAAAGAATCCCTCCAAAGTCTCACTTATACCATTAAATTGTACTCTGTGTATCTAAAAGGAAAGGTTTTATATCTAATGATGCAGTGCATGGACAGATATCCCACACATTGGATTATCTATCCATTGCTGGTCGTGATGGAAAGGCTAATTTAAATGAGTCATTAGAAAAGTCAAGTGAGTTTGTGTCAGAGTTGGAGTTTGCTAAGGTTTGTGCATTGCCTATGACACACCCAGAAGGTCATTTTGGAGGGCATTTTAATTAAATGGGCCAGAAAGCTCCCAGAATCACACATATTTTCCTACTTTTTCTCCTACTGCTTCAAACAACATACATTGTAGTGGGGCTCAGAGAAATCATAGGGTGAGTAGCCCACACATTCCACAGCCTCTGGTTTTGTGACAGCACAAGAAGGAAAGAGATACTGCCAAGTATCTTAATCAAAACATTCAGATGTAAGCACATTCACAGAGGATCAAGACTTCTCAACCTAGTAGGTAGCCACGTGTTCCCAAACCCTGAGATTCCCCAAACTCTGAACAAATTGGATTAGTTCTGTAGCCTTTTGTTGGAAAGTGTGTTGATTCGCACTGATGGCTTGATGATGGAGGCATTGGGGGGAAAGAGGGTGTCAGGGTGAATAGGCCTTGATGGACTTACTCTCTCATCAGCGTCACTCAATCCAATCTTGTGGCACAATTAGCATCTTATTATGGTGTTTGCTTTCTTGTCTTTTTTGTACCATATAATTTGGCACTTTATTATACCATTTCATGCTCTTTAGCTGCTTCATGTAGCACTCATTTATTTGGAAGTCAGTTATCAGAAACAGCTATGAAAGAAAACTCCAGCTAAGAAAGAGGAAGGACCTACAAAAAGAAAACCCTCCAGTTCTGGCTCATAGCTACACGTTCTATCTTCGTACACAAACCTACTAGGTTTCTGTGGATGTATGTAGCAAAATAAAAGACCCCAGGAGGCATTATTCAAGTTATCTGAAAAAAAAAGTCACATTGAAAATATCCAAGAATCACAGTTGGCAGCATGAGAAAAGAAAAATGAGGTGTAAAACTATAAAACTCAGGTAGAAGAAAGTCAAAGGCTTAGAATTTTCTTAGGTCACATTCTTAAGAAACAGATTCTAAACCAGGGATTCATGAGTAGGTCACTTATGGAGAAATTGCTCATTGGAGAAATGAGTATAGGGACGGAAAAGCCAAACAATGAGGATAAACACCAAGCAAAGGTGTGGTTTCTGGGGAATCCTGATTTCAGCCTTACCCTGCACAGCAATAGAATTATTGTACCTGCGGTGTCTCTAATGTCAAAGCAAGGAGTCTAGCCACTTCTGTGTTCACTTAGCATCTACCATTCATTGCTGGAGGACTCAAGGAGATTGACAAATGTGTGATGGTATAGGAATCTCTCAAATAGAAAATACTAAAGAAATGTAAATAAAAAGTAAACCATAAAGAATTTAACTAGGAATACATTTAACTATTAATGACTAGGACCTGGAGGGGTAATGAGACATGCAAAGTCCAGTCTACTTTCTGGCACAGTAAGTTTTATTTTCCTTAAAAGTTTGAGTTTGTGCAGATATATATCAATGTAAGCTAACCATTATTCTATTTTAATAATTTAACCAGTTATAAACTAAACTGAATGATTGTTCTTTTAAGTACCTATTTAAAATATGCTGGTAGAGGTTATATTTTTCAGAGATGAGTAAGCAAATATTATACAGATATACATATTTTAGTGTGTTTATCTTGTTCTAAAAGTCTATGTAGGGTGAAGTCGTCCTTTTCCAACATATTTGGTAATATTTCTAGACAGATTTGTGTTTATATTTCTGAAGACACTGCAGTATCTGCACACAGACAGCTGGAATAACAATTTTAAAACAAGCCCTAATCCCTAGTGACTGTACATCTGTGTCACAAAACAATCACATAATCTGGCATGATTAAAAGGTTTGCTGATCAGAGCTCTACAGCTGAGAGCCAGACACAGCAATGTATGATGCAGTTTTCTGCTTCATAAATGCAAATAAGAAGTGGCATATGGACTAGTTATTTCTACATAATTTACATACAGTGCAATTTTAGATAAAGAATATATCCACTCATAAACAAATCCTCTGAAAACAAAGCCAAACAATGGAATTTTTCTGGCTTCCAGCATTAAGCCAAACTCTCAGATTTTTCCAAACATGCATTTGCAATGAAAATACAGGATAAAATGATTCCAATAAGCTATAAAATATTTTAAATATTAAAATTCCCTGGTGTAACTTCACAGTGAAAGTGGACCTTAAATCATGGAAGTTATGATTGTATTTAAAATAATACTTTAATAATAATGTAAAATATTTGCCTTTTAGAGATATTCTAGACATTATTATTAAAACATGGAACATGTACTTCCTGGAATACTGTAAGTGCTTAGAAAACACCATTTAGCTCAATGAATGAATAAATAGGTTGAATCAATCAAGAAATAGGTAAAAACAAAATAATTACAACTGGATTTATAGAGATTTTGAGCCATCTGAAAATACCATGATTTGACCACATTAGTATAAGCAAACTATTTTAATACTCATATAATTATACTACATCAAAGAGGAAATATACCTTAGCTTGCCAAGTTTTCAGAGATACAATTTATATTGTCATAATGAAATGCTCCTAACCCTTATCAAAGATGCTTCTTTTTGAAATACATGGTGTGGTGGTTTGAGTAAATATTTCCCCTATAGGCTCATACATTGGAACACTTGGTTACCAGGGGTGGCACCATTTGAAAGGATTATGAGGTGTGGCCTTGCTGAGGGACGTGTGTCACTGAGCGAGGGCTTTGAGGTTTCAAAAGCCCATTCCAAACCCAGAGTCTCTCTCTTCCTGCTGCCTGCAGATGTAGATGTAGAATTCTTAGCTACTTCTCCAGCATCATGCCTGCCTGTGTGCCACCATGCTTCCTACCATGCTGATAATGGACTGAAACTGTAAGCAAGCCTGAATGAAATGCTTTCATTTACAACAGTTGCCATGGTCACAATGTCTCTTCATAGCAATAGAACATGGACTAAGACAGGTGACAACTAATACATGAATTCACAACTTGTCCACATGTAGAGAATAAAAGGACATGAGTTCAGTTCAGGCAAGCATTTATGCTGTTATATCCAGCAAATATTGTTATTATAAAAGCAAAAACAATAAACAAACATAAACCATGACTGTGGCATGCTCAGTTCTAAATGTGACATCTATATTACACCTCTTCCCCCAATGGCTCAGGAACCATCACAGAAGATGAATGGAAAGATCATAAAAGCCAGAGGTAGTAGATTTTTTAAGCAAAACATTAGTTGCTAGATAGAAAAGCATCATTGCACACCTGAACTCACAGAGGCTCTCAGTATGTGCACAAGACCTTCACCAGATAACCCAGCTCAGCCAGATCCCAGCATGAATGACTGTGTAGGGGGACAGCAGTTCATGATTCTATCCCTCGTGAGAAGCTGTTTACAGTTGATGGCTGCTGGGGGAGAGATATCAGTGTTCCTCATGGATGCAGCACCTGAGAGGACACCCATGCTCCAAAAGCGGGTCTCAATCCCATGCCCACACTAGCAGTACTAAGTGAACTCAGAGGGTTTAAATATAAGAGCACATGAAGTTGAAAGGAACAAGTGGCAGAGGGACAGGGGAGGGACTAGAGATTGGGTTTGATTTAAACAAAAAGTACTGCAAACATGTACAAAATTCTCAAAAATAAAATTTTAAAAAGTGATGAATAAATAAATATTGCATTCTTGTTTTTTTTTAATATTTTATATTACCCTGTTCATGATATGTATTTAGGTGTCTTTGTGTAGGTTCGTACACAGGAAACCAGAACAGGGTGTCAGATCCCCTGGAGCTTGAATTACAGATGCTTGCAGCTTTCCTGAAATGGGTGCTGAGAACTGAACTCTGGTCCTCTGCAAGAGTTGTATTTACTTTTAACCACTCAGCCATCTCTCCAGACAAAATCTTGCATCTTTTTCCAGAACTCTCTCCTTTAGAATAAATGGAAGAACAAAACACATGAAAATGGAATGAAAAGGATGGCCAGTCGGTGAAAGTGTTTGTGGTGCAAGCCTGAAACCTTAGTTCAATCCCTAGAATCTATATGGTGGACAGAACTGAATCCACAAGGCTGTCCTCTGACCTCCACATAAGTGCCCCTGATCCACACACATGGCATAATTTATAATAAAAACAGCTTGTGGAAACCTGGATTACAAGATTGCCATTATCACTTTGTTTGTCAGATGCTGCTGATCAACCTCTGGTTTGGTTGGGACCAGGCTCAAATGATTTTGTGCACTATTCTTTGAGTTTACTGTTTCTGATGGTTTTGATATAGACTAAATATGTCCCCACAAGGCAGATGCAAAGTCTTGCTGTCTCTGTTTTCACTGACATACCAATGCAGATACTGACTCTTTGCTAACATGTACACACACACACACATAATAGTGCTGTGCCTTTGGATAACTTGTTTTTCTTCTTCTATTTCTTCACTTCATTCATTCAATTTTAAATCTGCTCTTTAACTTGAACTTCATTTTTTTGAGTTTTCGTCTCAAGGATTTCTCTCCCTGAGTGAAACGTTTTATAGTGTGACTCCTTATATATACATAATTGAATCCCAGGTAGAAGGGTTAGTTACAAAGGGAAGCAAAATCTAAACAAATTCACTGTGGTTAGCAAAATTTGAAAAGTTCAGAATGTACACACGTACAGTGTTAGGCAACTAAGCAACAAAGCGCCTGAAGATAAGGCCTTATTTACTGTCTCTCAGTGGAGGGCAGTTTTTGCTTTTATTTGAGACCTCAGTTCAATTTGGATTATCTGTCAGGGAGATGAGGCTCCAGAGGAAGGTCAAAATTATATTTTATTTTAAATTAAGATGAGAATCAATGACATTTTCCATTCTCAATCTTGTGTTTTCAGTAGATAATTGTAAAGGACACTAGTTTAACATTTGACTCATTTTCAAAGGACTGAAAGGGTAGCAGACATTTATGTAATATTGGTAGCACTTAGGCAAATAATTTTATTTGAAATGTGTTATTATTGAAACTTACTTTTTTTGCTCTAAAATTAATCTGTAGTAAGTATCCATAGTCAAATGTCTCTTTGAAATGAACATTTCTAACATCCTTGAATGCATCTACTTTGATAACAGTAATATTCACAATAAAAATTATCCTGACTGGAATCAGAGATAGGGAGAAATGTAATGTGAGAGACGGATGAGTGGTATTTGTTATGGTAATGGGAGAACTTTGTACATAATCCCAACACTGCACTAAGAACTTTCAGAGCAAAAAATAGTTATTATTTCTTATCTATAATTTATGTATCTGGTAACTTAGATGTTGACATGTAAATAAGAAGTGGAATTAAGGACTCACCCAAAGGGGTGTCTGAATGCACAGTTATATTCTTAGCCTTTGTCATAGCTTCTTTCCAGCTGCTATGATAAAATACCATAACAAAACTAACTTGAGGAAATGTGATGGTTTGAATAAGAATGGCCCCCATTGGCTCAGAGCTTTGAATGCTTGCCCACTAGGGAGTAACACTATTAAAGGTGTGGCCTTGTTGGAAGAAGTCTATCACTGAGGGTGGGCTTTGAGGTTTCAAAAGCCCAAGTCAGGCACAGTATCTTTTTCTTTCGGCTGCCTGCAGATCCAGATCCTGATATAGAACTCTGAGATATCTTTCTGTCACCATGTCTGCCTGCATACTGCCATGCTTCTTGCCACAAAGATAATGGACTAAAATTCTGAACTGTAGGCCAGCCCCAGTTAAATGTTTTCCTTTATAAGAGTTGCTATGGCCATGGTGTCTCTTCACAGAGCTAGAACACTGACTGTGACAGGAAGGTTAATTTTGGCTCACAGTTCAGGTTATGGTCTATTATGGCAGAGATGTCACAGTAGAAGTACCAGACAACTGGAGACAATGAACCCATAACCAGGAAGCAAAGAACAACACATGTTTATACTGCTCTACTTTCTCCATTTTGTACAACTCAGGATCCCCCACCCATAGAATGATTTCATGAACACTGAGAGGGTTTTCCCACTTAACAAAGACAATCCCTTAAAACTATGCCCAGAGTCAGGTCTTCCAAGTGATTCCAGATGCCATCAACTCGAGTACTAAGATTGACCATATCAGCCCGCTTAGGCTTATAATATAAGATGATTACTGACATGGATATGTAGAAGCAGAAAGTTCAAATTCAGATGAACTGTGATTGTAAAACACACTAGTTATGTATTAGTCTGAGAAAAAAAATAATTGTACCATAATGTTTATATTGGTCATATATTTGATAATATTTAGTCTATTGTAGTTTGGTAAAACACAATGTTAAAGTTAATTTGCTTTTATCTTTTTTGTATGTGTGAGTCATAGAAATTTTAAGTTATATGCAGTGTTTAGATTTTTTTTTGACAATTTGAGGCTCAAACTCAGAGTGTCAGCCTTCTTTCCAAGGTGTCTGTTAATCATTTATTTTTTGATTCACATCCCCCCACCACACACACTATTTTCTTTCATGAAATGTACCTGTTTATATTAACACAGTGTGTGGTAGATATAATCAGGCCACTGCATTTTCATATCACAATACACAGGAATAGAGGGGTTTTAGATTATCAATTTTCTCAGACTTTCTAGCCCACCCCAGTCTCATTCTTCCTGAAAACCTGACTTCTCATTGTCCCATTAGAATCAGAAATGCCTCTTCTGAGATTGCTTGAGGACAGACAAAAGGCTGCTTTTAGCCAAATCTGTTTTTGTAAATAGTGCTTCGCTGAACAACAGCTCTGGCCATCAATTCATACAGTGCCTGTGGGTACCCAGGCTATAACAACAGAGCTTAGGACAAGCTATAAGATCTATGGACCTCAAATCCCGAAGTACTTGCTGCCTCATCATTTAGGGAAATGTTGCCAGTCCTCAGGTACTTTGGGCCACGCTTTGATTTTTATCTTTCCCTTCCATACCTCCCAGCACAGATAGCAATGAAATAAAACTATGTTTTCATCTGATAAATAATTTTCAAAGTCTCCAGTTTGTTTCACAGGTGTTATTATTATTATTACTATCATTATCATTATTATTTTGAAAGAGGGTCTCTGTGTGTAGCCACAGCTATCCTGGAACCTGCTCTGTAGACCAGGCTGTCCTAGAACTCATGGAGATTCACTTGCCTCTGCCTCCTCAGTTCTGGGATTAAACGTGTGCCACCACTGCCTGCCCCAAGCAGCTTCTTTTGTATTGAGCAAGTCTCAAGCAGGAATGTAGGTTGGCTTTCTTAAAGAAGACCCTGAGGAATGGAGGATATTCTGATATGTCCTCTTTCCTGACAACCTGGAACACTGACCATCTCTCAGAGTGAAATATCACGGAGGTTCCCTGAGTCCAAGACTTTAATAGCTATACTTCAACAGATATTTGAAACAGATATGACACTGTAGAGAAAAATGAAGGATGCTTATCTCTCAGAGACTGAAAACTCTATGAAAACCTTGTTATGGAGAAAAGAGTGAGAAAATTAAAGCAGGCGTAATACCATTATTAGTGTAGTATATCCATACAAAGCTATTTTGGTATGTTTTATTTTATCTTGCACTAAATAAAATTTAATGAGGGAAATTATCGTTATTTGAGAGTATTTACTTGTCTATATGAGAAATTGTCCATATCATCCCATATATGAAACATGAGACATAATTATGGTCATAATTAAATTATGTATACCTTTCCCCAAGCATATTAGAAAAGGAAAAAGATACATACATACTTTACTGATGCCTCTACAAGTTCCTATGGCCAACTTTTCACACCTCAGCATTATAGAAACAAATACTACATATATCTTCAATTCAGCCATGAAGCCAGTAGGCCTAATGAGATTACAGACATCGTCAGTTATATTTTTATCAAATTACATAAGGCATTATTGAGTTTTAAGAAGTATTCTTTGATAAAAACCCAAGTGTGAATTGGAATATATCATATAAATATGTTTACAAAAGTTCCTGATTTGCCTCGGGAGAAATAGAATACATTGAGGGTAAATCAATTTTAAATATGCAGTGAAGTTTTAAACTATTCAAAGAATTTGATAAAATTTTGAGTAATACATATCTCATTAAACAAAACAGTTTTGTTTCTGAATTCTAAGTTCCAAATGAACTATGCCATTGATTATTTCCCCTTAAATTATACTAAGAACAAAATGATTCATTTGTGAACAAGTGAAAAATACTAAAATTTTGAAATAAAACGAGCAATTTGTAAGTTTCAGAAACACTGTGGCATTATTAACACTGGTATTTTCAAACCCAGCCCCATAGCAGACTGCCCTCAGGGGTTTGTCCTCCCTCTTTGCATCCATTTTCTGGGGATGCTGCAGAACCTCACTGCAATCCAGCTTCCCCACCTCATCCCAACCCTTTGTGTCAGCCACCAATATCCGGAGGCACTCTCTACCTAGGAACCTATAGGCCACACTGCCCTGGGAGTCAGGTAGGCGATCCGCACTCCTTCCCCTTCATGTCCTCCACTACATTGTCTTCAGACTCATCCCCAGTTCTGTAGCAGACCAGTTCTAGGGGCTTGTCTTCCCTGTCTGCCTTTATTCCCTAAAGATTCTACTAAACCACTCAGCAGACTCAGCTTCCTCCCTCCTGTGGACTCCCTTCTTGCCCATTCTGATCTCTTTGTGTCAACTGCTGATAGCTAGAAAAACCCTCTACTTGGGAACACAGTGGCCACACCACCTAGGAATCAGGTAGGCAATCTTTTCTCTCCTTCCTGTCTCCATTGCAAATTCCTCATTCTCATACCAGCCCTAATGGAAAAGCACTTGCAGGGGACTGTGCTATCCTCCTACCTCTGTTCCCTGGGGACTCCACCACAGTTTGGTGGGCCCAGTTTTCTTTCTTCCTGATGATCTTTTAAGTCCCCACTTCTACCCCACTCCTATTACTTTGTGTCGAACACTGACACCTAGAAGTACTCTCTGCCTGGGATCACCGGGAGTGACACTGGCTGTGAACTCTAGTAGGTAATTCATAATCTTCTTGTTCTCTAACACAGTCTCTTCAGTCTCATCCTCAGCCCTACAGCAGACTACTTGCAGAGACCAGCCCTCTCACCCTACCTCCATTCCCTGGGAACTCCTGCTGTATCTCTAGGCAGATCCAGCTCTCCTCATTCTTGATGCTCTCAGTCGCCACTTCTAGCTCATCCCCATTCCTTCTTATCAGTCCCTAATACCTAGAAACACTGTGTACCCTGGACCCCCAATGGCCACACCTGGCAGGACCTCATAAGCATTGCCTACCAGGCAACACTTTTCTAAGATCCAGAGAGGGCAAGAGACACCAAGGAAGAGAAAAATCAGAAAAGGTAAGACCAGATATAAGTACTTAGAATCACAATCATCCCAAACCCACATGCCTAACACCAGCACAAAAACACAATCATTAAAACCCAAGACAAAATGTCTCCACCAGAACCCAGCATCCCTACTAAAGTAGACCCTGAGAAATACAATATAGCTGAAGCCTGAGACAAGGACTTTAAAATAAGACATTATGAATATGTTCAAGTACATTAAAGTGAGTATAAGTAAATCTTTTAATGAACTCTCTGAAAAAACAAAATGTGGAATGAAATGATATAAACAGTTCAATGAAAGCAGAAAAAGAATCACTAAAGAAAACCAAAACTGAGATAAAACTGGTAATGAAAAATATAGGAAGTCTTTTTTAAATTTAATTTAATTTTTTTAGGAAGTCAAATATAAAACCTCCAAGGTAAGCCTCAACAGCAGTGTACCAAAAAATGGAATAGAGTAACTTAGGCATTGAAGACAAAGAAGAAGAAATGGATACCTCAGTCAAATAAAATGTTAAATATAAAAAAAAATCAGGCATAAAACTTCCAGGAAATCTGGGACACCATGAAAGACCAAATCTATGAAAAATAATAACAGAGGAAGAAGGAGAAAACTAGGTCAAAGACATAGAAAATACTTTCAACAAAATTATAGAAGAAATTTTTCCTAACCTAAAAAAGGAGGTGATATCACCATAAAAGAAGCACACAGAACACCAAATAGACTGGACCAGAAAAGAAAGTCACCATAATACACAGTGAACAAAGCAATAAACATACAGAACAAAGAAAAAATATTAAAAGCAGAAAGAGAAAAAGACCATGTAATGTATTAAGGCAGATACCATTAGAATAATACCAGGCTTCTCAGTAGAGACTCTGAGAGGAAGAAAGGACTGGACAGATATTCTACAAATTCCAAGAGACCACAAATGCCAGCCTAGACTACTATACCCAGCACAACTTTTAATCACAATAGAAAAAATTCCAGAATAAAATAAATTTAAGCAGTATCTATATACATACCTATCTCTATAGAAGGTACTAGAAGGAAACTTCAGTCTGAAAAAGTTAAAAGCCACAACCCCCAATAAAAAATCCCAAGGAATAAATATTCCAAGACCAAC